>NW_027459017.1:300000-575290 GCF_050624435.1 Tenrec ecaudatus
TCCTGTGTCCTATGTGGCGCTGTAGGCACCCAAGGCATGGACTCTGCAGCCTGGGTTCAAATCTCTCCTTTCCACTTCCTCACTGTGTGGTCATAGGCTCATGGCTTTATCATCCTGTGCCACTGATTTTTCATCTGTAAAATGAGGCAAGAATAGAGTCCACACATAGGCTTCTTAAGTGATATAATTGAATTATTATATACAAAAAGCTTAGAACATTGCTCGGCATCTTGCAAATACTGTTAGGTAGCTTAGCATAGGGAGTGGGTCATCCATTACATATGCTCAGGTTCAAACTTCCGGCCAGGAAGGGGTGGTACACCTAGGTGGGTGTTACACCTGGATTGGCCCATCTGAGCCAGGTGAATTCAATCCAGCCAATGGGGTTGACCAGGACCATCAACCATGCCTCCCTGTGGAGGAATTGAAAAGGCAGGATCTTGACCTCTCCGATGTCTCCCTTCACCCACTTTTCTGTTGTCCGTCCCCCAGGGAGGAGGTCACATGTAGATACTTGTAATCGGTTTCCTCTTTCCAATCCACCCTCCCTCTACCCTCCCAATATCACCACTCACAAATTATCAAGGTTTCTTGAGGGATGGGGGAGGAAGGGGTAAAAATGAGGACTTGATTGATGCCAGGGGCTTAAGTGGAGGCAAATGTTTTGAGAATAATGAGGGCAGTGAGTGTACAATGTGCTTTACACAATTGATGTATGTATGGATTGTGATAAGAATTGTATGAGCCCCTAATAAAACGATTTAAGAAAAGAAAGAAAAGGCAGGATCCTGGAGCCCACGTAGTGACTTTCTCTCCAGCAGCTTCTAGGCAAGCTGTGCAGGGGTGAGGGGCCCTGAGGTGCCTGTGTAAACCTGAAACTTCTTCTCTCAAAAAACTCACTTGGATCACAATCCAGGCTGCGGAGTGAATTCTTTCTCACGCGAAGCCAAGGACTGAGGTATATTTCTCCCACGAGAGATCTAACAATAGTATCTCTTATTATATCATTAGGAGCCCTGGTGGTGTAGTGGACTATGCATTAACCTGCTAATCGCAAGGTCAGGGGTTTGAACTGACTAGCCCCTCCGTGGGAGAAATATGAGGTTGTCTATTTCTGTAAGGCAATGGTTCTCAACCTTCTGAATGCCGCCACCCTTTAATACAGTTCATGTTGTGGTCACCTGCAACCATAAAATTATTTTCATTGCTACTTTATAACTGTAATTTTGCTATCGTTATGAATTGGATGACCCCTGTTAAAGGGTTATTTGATCCCCAAAGGGGTCGCGACCCACAGGTTGCGACCCCTGCTGTAAGGATTTAAAGTCTCAAAACCCCAAAGGGGCAGATCTTTGTCCTATTGGGAGTCAATAAAATGGTAGTTAGGTTTTTTTCTGCATCAGTATCAGATTCTGGTGGCAATCTCAGTCATCCTGCATTGTGGTCTGGTTTGAACTCCGGAAATGACTGCCCTGGTTTGAGGTGAGGGCCACGGTGCTTCAGTGGTAGACCTCTCATCGTCTTTCACCGGGAAGACCCGGGTTTGATTTGCAGCCAATGTGCCCCAGACTGTCAGTGAAGGTTTGTGTGTTGCTACGACACTGAGGCTTCAGTGGTGTTTCCAGACTGAAACAGAATAATGAAGAAAGACCTGATCATCCCCTTCCACACATTGACCTATGGCCCACCACTGTTGGCTTCCTCTCCCAGTCCTGGTGGTAGCACAGATTGGCACAGTTTGCTCCACTGCCCATGAGGTGCCCATGAGAGGCTGAGTCGACAACCACAGTCAAGATCAACAGCTTAAACTCCATTCTGGGTCTATGGAAACAAGAACAACCTTCTGAAATGAGGTCACATTGCTATTTAGGACTGGGAGGATGCCTTTGTGATATGGATTGCACTCTGGATCCCGAGGGGGACTTTTAAACACAGCCACATAGCAGCTCCGGAAATTGTCATAGTGAGAAGGCAGGTTAAAAAAAAAAAAAAAAAAAAAAAGCTTTTACTGGCTTGCTCAAAGGAGGCTGCGGGTAGATTGTGGGGTGGAAAACTCCTCTGGAAATGAAAAGTTTTTTTCCTTACATATGCATCATTTCTTCTGGTCCTGAAAGAAAACACAAAGCAGACGAGAGAAGGAAATGGAGACTAGCAGTCATCTTGTTGGTATTCCCACAGCACCCCCTCCTTAAGCACTTGCTGCCATCTCATCCAACTCCACTCAGTGTATTTCCACCCGGCAATGATGCAGAAATGTCTGCGTACTCCAGTTTGATTGTAGTCGGGCAACGTTTATGGCTTTGACATTCAACTGAGCATGGCAGGACGTCTAGAAACAATTATAACCAGCACCTGCTCTGTCTGTGCTGTGGGCAGGCAGTGACGGATTCCCAGCCTCTGGAACACTAGTGTTCCCTCCCAGCTCAGGATAATGACGGTGACACTCGGCCCCCTTGTTGTCTGGGGAGCTCAAGGAGCTCTCCTCTGAAACCTCAACTTATGGGCATTTCTTTAAGTGAAGACATCAAATTAGTGACTGGAAAGGAAGGCGTAGGAGATGATTATTGGCCACAAGACAAGCCTCAACCGCCTCCAGAGAGCATGTCTCCTAAGTACCAAGTCGGCGGTGACAGCTAGGGGGCCCTGGGTCACCGGGTGGTGTTGAGAGGGGACTCTGGGGCCCCAGCGTTGGACGCTGGCGGGTGCAAGTTCAAGAGGGTCAGGGGCTGATGCCTCCCCATGCCCCTGCCCTCCCCCAGCAAGGGCGCTCTGGGGTGCTGGGTCCTTGAGGCCCCGGCTGGCGGGGCCGCCCACGGTCAAGGCTTCGGGCACAAGCGCGGGTGCGCTGAGGCCTGCGCCGTGCGGGGGTCTGGGCTCAAGCAGGTGGTCGCGGCGGCTCCGCGGGCGGGCGGGCGCCCAGCAGGACGACCGACGACCCCCGGCGCGTCGCCGGCACCCAGCGCCCGGGCGTAGAGGCGGGCGGGGGGCCTGCGCTCCGCTGCCGCCAGGGCCCCCTCCTTCCGCGCCCCCCCCCCCGCGCCAGGTGAGCCCGGCCTGGGCCTCGGCGGGCGGTGGGGCTGCCCTCTCGCCGCCCTCCAGCGCCCCTCTCGCCGCCCTCAAGGGGCCGGGCCGCGCCGAGCCGGGCGGCCGCCGGCCGGGGCTGGGGGTTGGGAGGGGCGGGGGTCACGAGCGGGTCGCTCGTTCGGCCGCAGGCGGGGGGCGTGGCCGGGCGGCCGCGCGCTAGGCCGGGCCAGCGGCCGCCACGCCCTCGGGCTCAGACTCCGACTCCGGCTCGGCTCGCCCTGGCGGCGGTGGCGCCGTGAGGAGGAGTCCGCGCTCCTCTGTGGCGGCGGCGGCGGCCGGCTCCAGGCCGGGTTTTGGCGCCGCCCGCCTGCTGCCTCCTGGCGGCTCCTGAACTCCAGCCCCCTCTCTATCAGCCTCTCACTCGGTCTCAATACGTCTCAAGATGGCGGCCAATGTGGGATCTATGTTTCAATATTGGAAGCGCTTTGATTTACAGCAGCTGCAGGTCAGGCTTCTCTCTCGGCCTCTCGCTCGCGGGTGGGGGCTGCGGGCGGTCGCGGCCTCCCCGGGGGGGCGCCGGGCTGCCTTGCCGCCGGGGAGCCGCGGCGGAGGGGAGGAGGGGGGTGCCGGGGAAAGCGGGGCCGACTCAGGGACAAGTCCCTCTCACTCCCCGGCCCCCATTGATAACTCGCTTGATCGGAAATTGATCCTCTTTGTTCAATTCATCGATCAGCCCAAGATGGCGCCGGGAGCCGCCGCCGCCACCGCTGCCCCTGGTGTCTGCCCCCTCCCCTGGCGCCCCCCCCCGCCCCGAGCCGCCGCCGCCGCCGCGGGACCAGGGAGGGGGCGGCACCGGGCGCCCGCGGGGTGCGCAAAAAAAACAAAAAAAAAAAAGAACTTGAGGAAAGTTGTGTTTTTCTTTGCTGTCTCATACCCTGTATTCTTTTATCTCCTCTCTGAGATCCTTCTGTAAGGGGACGTCCAGTGCACTGCAAATAGGTTTTGGGTCTATACCCGGCCGTCCCCTCTCATTCTCCATGATAAGATTTTTTTGTTCTCATGATGCCTGTTGCCTTATCCCTTTGAAACTTTGTGATCACACAGGCTGGTATGCTTCCTCCATGTGGGCTCTGTTGCTTCTGAGCTAGATGGTTGCTTCTTTACCTTCAAGCCTTTAAGACCCCACACGCTATATCTTTTGGTAGCTGGACACCATCGGCTTTCTTCATCACATTTGCTTATGCAGCCGCTTTGTGGTCAGTGATGGTGTAGGGAAGGTGAGCATCGTTTAATGCCAATTTAATAGAACAATGTTCTTGCAATGAACGAGTCCTTGAGCGGAGACCCTATGTCCATCTGCTACCTTAATACTAAATCTATAAACACATGGACATAGATCTATTTCCCCATGCCCCTTTGTAAATATATGTACATCCTTTATTTAGACATCTATAACTGGCCCTTGCTTCCCAGCTCACTCTTCTATACCCTTTGATTTTCCTCTTGTGCCCACTGTCATGCTCAGTCTTCCTTTGGGTTTCAGTAATTCCTCTTGGTTACATTACCCTTGATCACGCCCTACCAGGCCTCCTGCATCCCCCTCACCACTGATTTCCATCACTTTTTGTTCCCTTGTCTCTGGAATTCTTAACACCACTACCTTTCTTCCCACCTCCCTCTCTCGCATGTCCTCCAGGATGTGCTAGTTCCGTTTTTTTTTCTCCTCCAGATTGTTCGTTCAGCCTATCTTATTTAGATAGACCTGTAGAGGCAATAACATGCACAAAAACAAGAAAGAACAAAACCAAGCAGCAAAATAAACAAAACAACAAAAATCCAATTACAATAAAAGAAAACAAAGGTCAACAAGATAGAAAAGCTCATAGATAGTTTAAGGACTATGTGTTGGCCTTTAGAAGTGTTTTCTAGTCCAGTCTTTTGGGGCACCAAACCCTGACCCTAAAGTCCACCTTTAGCATTTCCTTGGGATCTTGCTGCTCCTTTTACTTGCTCTTCTGCTGTACCCCCTTAGTGTTATGCCTCGGTGTAGCGAGATCAGTTTGGGGGTAATTCCCACACTGTGTCTCCAGTGTTGTCCCCTCTAGGGCTATGGGTCTTTGAGGGACGTTGTGTCTCGTCGTGGGGCTGGCCATGTGGTCTTCTATGTGAACTGACTTCTCTGAGTGGGAACATCATCCTCAAGGTCTGGTGGGACAGGATGTGCTCCACTCTCCCCTTCTCCCCTTCATCTCTGTGTGCTCTGATCAGATAATGTCTCTGTCCAGGAGATGCAAATTCAATGCTATCCTCTGAAATAAAATCTTTGGGAGGGGTTGTGGGGAATATCTGCTCAGATCTTTGGTGTGTCCAGGAGAGAGGGACTGCTCGGCTGGGCACAGCCACGAGGGGCTCAGAACTCTGGCTCCAGAAAATGGTTGTAAGTTTGGCTTTGTTTTTAACCAGTTGTGTGCCTCTGGGTCAACACCTGTGTTTTTTTGAGTTAGTTTTCTGATCCGAAAAGTAAAGGTACTCCATTGTCCAGACTCCCATGTCACCAAGTGATCGATAGGGGCTAACCAGAGCCTGATTCAAATAGTGTGGATCTGTTAGGTGCCTTCTAGACCTGGGGTGGCGATTCGGAGCCCAGGACAACAATAATGTCCGAGAGGTGATATAGGTGGCTCCAAATTGAAACAGGAAGACCACTGTGGAGATTTTGTCCTTCCACTGATGGCCACAGGCCACCGCCTCACGTCCTGCAAAAACAGTTTCCATGGCTCAACAGCCAAGCCAGGGGCCAGTGCCATAAAAATCATATGGCTAACTGGGACAAAGGGCAGACAGATATTTTTTATCATGATGTCTTGAGAAACCCACCTAACCTCCATGCAAATCTTCTGGTGTGAGTTATTTTTGGAAGCAATCATATGCTGACAGTAATTCAAATCTTTCCTTTTGACAATTTGCCTGTACTCTTTTCTGAACCTGAGAAGGTAATCCCTGTGTCCACTAAGAAATTGACTGGCTGGCCTCCTACTTGGACAGTTAGCCTGGGATCCTGGGGACCAAGTGAAACAGAGCACTGACACCTTCATTCAGCTTCTTCAAGCATTATTGTCTCTTGCTTGGGATTTTCTAGGTGTGGATGAGGCCCGTCCTCTCTATTGGAGGGTTGTCTGCTTCTCCTGGGGTATTCAAGGCACTGATTTTTCCAATGTCCTTCTTTCCTGCAGTAGGCACATTGATCCTGCCCCATGGCTTGGCGGTGCCCACAGGTCAGTCTCTCCGTAAGTGGGCCATGCTCTCCTTTTCCTGAGTCTCTGGGGTCTCTCATGGCAATTACTAGTATTTTAACTAGTTTCTTTGTCTCTGTCGTGGTAGGATCATCTCTGTTGTTACACACCCGCTGAGCCACTTGTACCAAATCACTAAGATTTTTCCCGTCAAACCCTTCCCACTTCTTTTTCATGTCTGAGGCAGACTGAGTAATAAAGGCAATACTTATTGCCCTCCTGTTCTCGGGGCCTCCAGGCCGTTAGGGATATAAAGCCCGTAGGCTTCCATCAGTCACTCTAAAAAGGCACGCAGACATTCTCTTGTAAGAGCCTGAAAATTCTCACTGACCTTAGATAAATTCATAGGTTTTCTAGCTGTTCCACTGAGGGCCTGCAAGAGAAACTGGTGATACCTGGTTAGGCCTTCTGTGCCTTGCAAGGAGTTTGGATCTCACATTTTTCGTGCAGTGGCAAAAAGAGTTTCCCTCACATGGGGAGTGCCTGCTGTCTGACCATCATGTCCATTGACTGCTTACTGGGCCTCTCTCTGGCAGGGCTACTGTACCTGTGTTGTGAACAGCACCTGGAGAAGTTGCTGGCAATTTCTGGAGGTGGGCTAATGCATATGGAAAACCGTTTCTATCAAGGAATCAGACCTGCTTTGTCAGAAAAAGGGATTTTGTTGATTCCAATTATACAAATCACTGGAATACAAGGGGATATATACCCAAAAAGGGACTCAGGGGTCTTCCCCAGGTGTTGGGGCTGCTTGCCTTGAGTGTAGAATGGCTGCTGCCAAATCATCCTTCTTGGGGGGTGGGGCGGTCGAGATCCCATACCAGCCCTAGTGTATGTTGGGGTGTGGACTCAGAAAGGAGTTATGAGTATTTCTCTCTCTCCAGCCCCGTGCACCTGACAGGGTGGCAGTGATAATGAAGGGTCGTAAGCTAGTTCTCCCACTCCCAGAGTCCTCCTGCAAAAAGGAATAAAGCCGAGACAGAGGGGTATGGGGAGGGGTTGGGGAAGGGCAGCCTCCACCTTAGTGGTTTTAGGACCTTGGGTCTATTTTTTTTCTGGTCCTGCCATGTTTCCTGAAATCTTGAAACAAGAACCCTTTCTGTTGCAGGAGGAAGTAAGTCTTTTGTTTATGCTGGCTTATTAGTGGCAATGTCATTCCACGCATCAATTTTAGGGATCAGATAGGGATGTCCTGGTTCCCCATAAACATAACTATGAACTCTGAGAAATAGGGGAAGGGAAAACGAGTCTTGCATGGGCAAATCAGGAACTCCTTCTGTCCAATCACCTTTAAACAAATTGCGGAGTCTCCAGGCTTTAGGGCTGAAACTACATTCTCTTTGTGAGCGCCTAGAGCAGGGGTCCTCAAACAATAGCCTGTGAGCCACATGCGGATAGCCGAGGACCTTGATCCTGTCCGCCGAGTGTTTGTGCCCCGTTTGTTTGTGTGTTTTTTTTAAACTTCAAAATAAGGTATGTGCAGGAAGCATAGGAATTTGTTCATAGTTTTATTGAAACGATAGTTCGGCCCTCCAACTGATCAGAGGGACAGTGAACTGGTCCCTGTTTAAAGAGTTTAAGGACCCCTGGCCTAGAGAAATCAGAAATCCGTAGTTCTGGGGAGAGCACTCCTGTTAAGGAGGTTTCCTTTCTAAGCAAGCCCAGACAGTGGCAATTGGATCTCGGTGCACCTCGAAATGTTGTAGCCACTCTCCATTCCCAGAAAGAAAACTACTCCGACCGCTGGCAAGTTCAACAGAAAAAGTTTTTTTTCCTGAGCAGCCCCAGTCTAATTGTCCAAAGGTTTTTATACTTTTGCAATGTGCAGGTGTGCAAGCAGGCAGAGTAGAGAAGCAGGGTGTTGCAGTTAGTCATTCTTAGTTGAACAAAGACTGCTCTGGTCGCTCTCGCGAATCTTCTGAGCATCCATATCCTTTGGGACATTCCCTTGGGCACATCTGCACAGCCTACCTCCCCTATATCAGCTAGTTCATTTACAGTTCATAGCTACTTTATTTACTTTACATGGTGCCTTCTGTCAGCTCATAATGGCTTCACTCTTGTCAAGGCTGTTTAAGCTTTTCCCAGAGATCCTATATAGCCGCCATTGTGGCCATGGGGAAACGGGGCCTGTGACCCTGGCCAAGATGGTGCCCACCAGCCCAAACATGTGGAAGGGCACTGCCTAGGGAGCTGGTTGAATAGACCTGGGAGTTAGCCCTGCCTTGTCCTGGGAGCCAAATATTTCCCTTTTCCCCTCCATTCCCTTTCTCCTGGCTTTTCAAACAAGCTGCTTTAGCCCTATAATGCCCAGCACAACATTTTTATAACATTTAATTGAAACTTATCTAGTACCAAACTTATAAATTATCAATGTGACAATTTGGTTACATTTCAAAAACATTGCACGTTTTATATATTTGAATGCCATATATACATATTGATAACTATGAAAGTAAAGAATAAAAATGTTTAAAATTATTTCCTGAATTTAAAACTTGAGGCGTTATAGTGTTAGTGTTCTACCAGTGTAGGTTTGTTCCTTGTTACAGGCTGGTTTTCCGTGGCCCAGGCTTAGGCCAATGGCATATGGAACCCTTCCTGTGTAACTGTTACCTTTAGGCTTTCAGTGTTGCTGCTTAAGGCACTTTTGGGGAAAGCTCTTACTACACAGTTCCACTGCCACGATGTTCCAGACAGAAATTCCAATTCCCTTAAGGTTCCCTGAGCTTCCAGATGCCCCTTCCCTTCAGAGATTTGAGAGTCTGCTCCCGCCAGCAGGCATCTTGGAGGGCCGTGGGGCCATTCCAAGCAGTGGTTCTCCTAGCTTGTCTAGAATAATGGTTGGACTTAAAGTCGACCTCAGTGAGTTGTCTTTGATCCCTTACTTCTTGCTGGGGCATCTTCCTGAGGCAACAGATTCAGGGCAATAAAGGGCTCGCTCTCAAGTGGGGTTTATTGACCTTGAGGCAGCAAGCTCTACATAGCCTTCTTTTGTGCTTTCTAGATGGGACTTAGCAGCTTCATACTCAGGAATTGCCCCCTTGCATGAATCCTGTCCAATTGGGATAGAGTTGACACAGAGGCTAGACAAACAAAAGCTGATACACTATGCAACTTTATTTGAGAAAGGAGAATGGTGGCCAGAGAATGGTACACTTTCCCTTCTAACCCTGATTCACCTGGAACAGTTTTGTAAAGTGATTGGAAAGTGGGCCGAAATGCCAGAAGTTACAGCATTTCTCCTTTTGAGGAGCAGTAGAGACCTTCATCCCCAGTGCACCCAGGAACCCCCTAAGGCAGGCATCCTCAAACTGTGGCCCGTGGGGCACATGTGGCCTGACGACATTTATCCCACCCTCAGGGTGTTTTTGCTGCCTCTGCATGTCCTACTTAGTAGCCGATTCGTGCAATGTGCATAGGAATTTGTTCATAGTTTGGTTTTTTTAACTATAGTCTGGTGCTCCAACGGTCTGAGGGACAGTGAACTGGCCCCCTGTGTAAACAGTTTGAGGACCCCTGCCCTAAGGGATCCTGGACTTAGGGGTTACTAATCTCCCAGCCCTGAAACATCCCTGAACATTCTACCCGTTGTAGGAGGCACCATGGGAATTTGGTCTCTGGGTAATTTACAAGTCTTTTATTCAATTTGAAGCCAAGAAAATTAAAAATGACTCAGACACTTACTTTCTTTTGATCCCTGTTGACTCCCGCTGTAGTATTCCAATATTACAATTTAACGCTATAACGCATGACCTTTTCATTCCATTCAATTAAATGTGTGTGTATAGATAGATAGATAGATAACTATGAAAGTAATTAATGAAAACAAAATTTGTTTGACCAAAGTTAATAATTGAGGGATAATAGGATTAAATAGAAGCATGGTTCTTAGCAGTGGGTCCAAACATTAGGATCATGAATGAAACAGTGATCTCAGTGCACCCAGTAGTTCCCAAACCCTGTACCCTCATAGGGGAAATTGTGGATGCTTTTACTCCCGTGCCTATACTTAGAACGAACAAACACACATGCCTGATAATCCTAAGATTTTTTTTGTTTCCTGTGACACTCACCTAATTTCAAGGGCACTGCCACCTCACAAGCCTAGCCTTGTCTCAGTTAAACTGTTCACCCTCTTGTCCGTTTGTTTGTTTTTCCAGAAGTTCTCAAGTTACCAAGCCCTCTGAACCAAGTGTGCCACCTCTAGGACCACCATCTCCTGGACCACCTCAACCTTATCCATCCTAGACCTGAATGGACAACCCCTCCCAGCAGAGTAGAAAGGGTATGGACCCAAAGCCCCACTTCACCCTTTTGCCAGCAGGAAGGACCTAAAGATGTCGTCGCCTTGTACCCCAAAGATTTGGGTCCATATCTCTTCAGGGTGTAAATTTTAGGTAGCTAGCATAGGGACTAGGTTGTCCATGATACATGCTCAGAGGGCCAAGCTAGCCACCCAGGAAAGAGTGGCACACCGAGCGTGCTCAGAGGTCCAGGTTTCCAGTCAGGAAGGCCAGGTACACCTGGGTGGGTGCTGCACCCACATTGACCCACCTAGGCCAAGTAAATTCAATTCAGCCACTGGGGTCCACCAGGGTTGCCTACCATGCCTCCCTATCTCTCCTAAAACACAATTGGATCACAAACCTGGCTTTGGCGTGAATTCTTTCTCATGCAGAGCCAAGGACCAAGGTATATCTGTCCACAGAGAGAAAAACCTAGGAAAGCTCTTTGGAGGCAGCAGCACTGCACATGAGTGGCTATTGGATACTGTTTAGATGCATGGCTTTCTATTTGGAACTTTTTTTTGTCTCACCTGAATGGAAAGGAAGAGGTAATACTTCTGGATCACACAGTATCCATGTCCACAAATGAGCTGCTCATTCCACAGTCCTGGCAGTGCCTTTTGAAAACCCTCTGCTTTAGAATGTCACTCCTTGAAGATGGCAGTGGGAGTGGCTGGGGCCAAGTATGCTGCCTCTTACTCCCAGTTGCAGGTTTCTGGATGCTGATTGTATCTCTTACAGCATCAATTAGTGGGCTTGTTGTCTGCCTCAGGCTTTGTTCACAGAGATCCTCCAGCTAGGTGGTGGTGTGTGCGCATAAGCAGAGGCTTCCTGCCAATCCCCCATGAGTAGTAGAGCTCCCATGTGGTGGACTCCATGAAAGCCGTGCTCCAGCCAGCAGGATTACAAAGGAGGGTGGGCCCGGCAGGACAGGAGGGCCATTGCCCCTATGGAATGACCTCAGAACCCCGCCTCCCTCCCTGTCCAGCTCCTGGGACTATGGGCCCTAAGCTTCATGCCTGACTCAGGAATAGACACAGGGTGAGGCAACTCCAGGAGGTGATTTTGCTGATCTAATCCAGCCTGAGATCATCCTTGCATGTGCCCTCTGTCCAGACCTTTTTTAAATTGTTCATGCAACACTAACCAGAATGCATATATACATCGGTTGTGTAAAGCACATTTGTACATTCATTGCCCTCATTATTCTCAAAATATCCACTCTCCACCCCACCCAAGCCCCTGGCCTCAGCTCCTCATTTTTCCCCCTCCATTCGAGCTACCCTTGATAATTTACTAATTATTTTCTCATATCTTGCACTGTCTGATGTTCCTTCACCCACTTTTCTGTTGAGGTTAAATGTAGATCCCTGTATACGGTTTCCGTTTTCCAACCTACCCTCCCTCCACCCTTCCCGAGTCTGCACTCATAACACTGGTCCTCAAGGGCTCATCCACCCTGGATTCCCCATGTTTCCTGTTCCTATCTGTCCAAGTGTACATTCTCTAGTCTAGCCTGATTTGTAAATTAGAATTGGGATCATGATAGTGGGAGATAGGAAACATGTAGGAACTAGGGGAAAGCTGTGTTTCATCGTTATTATCTGGTACCTGTCTTGGTTTATCTCCTCCCTGACACCCTTCTGTTAGGGATGTCCAGAGGACTGTAAATGGGCTTTGTGTCTGTACCCAGCACTCCCCGCTCATTCGCAATGATAAGATTTTTTTTGTTCTGATGATGCCTGCTACCAAATCTTTTCAAAACCTCATGATCACACAAGCTGGTGTGCTTCTTCCATGTGGGCTTTGTTTCTTCTGAGCTAGATGGGCGCTTGTTTTCCTTAAAGCCTTTAAGACCTCACATGCTATATATTTGATAGCTGGGCACCATTAGCTTTCTTCACCACATTTGCTTATGTACCTGCTTTGTGTTCAGTGATCGTGTAGGGAAGGTGAGCATCATAGAATGCCAATTTAATAGAACAGTATTTTTGCAACGAGGGAGTCCTTGAGCAGTGGCCCAATGTCCATCTGCTACCTTAATACAAAACCTATAAATATAGGGACATAGATCTATTTCCCCATGCTCATATATTTAAATATGTACATGCCTTTTTTTAAACCTCTATAATTGACCCTTGCTTCCTAGCTTGCTTTTCTATTCCCTTTGATTTGCCTCTTGGGCCCACTGCCATGCTCACTTTTCATTTGTGCTTCAGTAATTCAGTAATTCCTCTTGGTTCCATTGGTTCCATTTCCCTTGATCACTCCCTACCAGGCCTCCTACATCCCCCTCACCACCGATTTGCATCACCTGTTCTTCCCTTTTCTCTGGGTTTCTTAACACCACTACCTTTCCCCACACCTCCCTCTCTCCCATGTCTCCCCAGAAGTGTTGGTCCTGTTTTCTCTCCTCCAGATTGTTCGTCCAGCCTATCTTATTTAGACAGACCTGTAGATGTAATAACATACACAAAACAAGACAGAGCAAAACCAAGCACTAAAAGCAACAAAACAACCAAAATCCAATGACAATGAATGAAAACAACTCAACAAGAAAGAAGTGGCTCATCGTTAGTTCAAGGTCGGTTTGTTGGCCTTTAAGAGTGTTTTCCAGTCCAGTCTGTTGGTGTACCAAGTACTGGCCTCAAAGTCATCCTTTGGCATTCCCTGGGGACCTTGATGCTTCGTTTTCTTGCTCTTCTGCTGTACCCCCTTAGTGTTATGCCTCGGTGTGGCAGGATTAGTTGGGGCGCATTTCCCACACTGTGTCTTCAGTGTTGTCCCCTCTAAGGCTATGGGTCTTTGAGGGGTGTCTTGTCTCATCGTGGGGCTGGCCATGTGGTCTTCTATGTGGACTGGATTCTCTGAGTGGGAACATCATCCTCAAGTCCTGGTGTGCCAGGATGTGCTCCACATTCCCCTCCTCCCCCTTCATCTGCTCCATGTGCTCCGATCAGATATGTCCCTCTCTCAGAGCTGCAGATTCACTGCCACCTTCTGAAATAAAATATTTGGCATGGGAAGGTGAGTTGGGTGGGAGGATCTGCTCAGATCATTTGATGGTTCAGGATAGATTGACTGTTCGGCTGGGGACAGGTATGTGGGGCTTAGGGCTCTGGCTCCCAACACTGGTTGTGAATATGTCTTTGTTGTTAACCAGTTGTGTGCCTGTGGGTCAACACCTGTGTCTTTTTGAGTGAGTTTTCTCATCTGCAGAGTAAAGGTAATCCATTATCCAGACTCCCATGTCACCAATTGATTGAGAGGCACTAACCAGAGCCTGATTGAAATAGTGTGTACCTGTCAGGCGTGTTCTAAAAACACCTTAAAAGTCGTAAAAACACTATAAATGCCTTAAAAACCCTAAAACGTCTAAAATATTTCTAAAATGCTAAGACCACCCCTAAAGACCCTCTAAAACATCTTAAGACCATTAAATACATGGTAAAAGGCTTTCTAAAACACCCTAATGCGCCATAAGTCTTAAAAAAAACTCCTTACGTCCCGAAAACATAATAAATGCCCTAATATTATGCAAATGCCTTAAAACGCAAAATAAAGAACACGTGAAGCCCTAAAAACACGCTAAAAGTCTTTTAAAACCCCAAGAACATCCCTACAAAGCAACCCGAAGCACTATAAAACCCTGTAAAAGTCCAACAGCCTAATAGACATGAATTCACCATGAAAGCAAAAAATAATCCAACAAAACCCTAAAGCCCTGAAAACCAAAACCTAATCCCCCCAAACACTCTAATGCCTTAAGAAGCACCCTAAAATTTTAACAAAACACTAAAAGCCATAAAAACACATATAAGCCTAATAAACACCCTTAAACACTAAAATCACCCTAAAAGCCTTAAAATGTCTGAAAAGCCATAATATTCCCTAAAATTCAAATAACACTCTGAAGCCACAAATAACACACTAAATGCCTCCCAAAACATGTGGAACTTCCAAATCATATCCCTAGAAGATTCCCAAACCATGAACTTCCAAAACCACATAAATGCCCTGAAGACAACATGAAAGCCCCAACAAAACATAAAATGCTGGGGAAAAACACATAAAATATTTTAAAATACCCTAAAATCTCTAAGAAACCCTGTAAGATCACTAAAAACACCCCTACCTGCTAAAAAATACCTATACACTCCAAAAAATCACCCCTAAATCCCTTAAAAACTCCCTTAAACCTTATAAAACACCCTTAAAGCCCAAACCACCCTAATGCGCAAAAAAATTAAATGACCCCAAATGACCTTAAAGCCCTAAAAATCACATGCCACAAAAAAATCCTAAATGACCCCAAAATTCCAACTCAAAGCCAGCCTACAAGTCTTTTATGAGAACAGTTTTATCTTTCTACCAAGGAGAAGTTTGTAGGTTCAACCCCTGACCTATGCCCTTACCATATGAAGTTAGTAATCAGTGGTTTTGCAATTCTTTGAAGAAAGATGAGGGTAATTTTATCAGGAGTGAATTAAACTTGTCTAGTGCCTTGAGTAGAACTGATAACTGTACTACATTGAGTCGTCTGGTCAAGGAGCATGGGATATTATCCCATTTGCTGAGGTCACACTTGATTTCTTGTAATTTCTGTAGTTTTCCTCACATAAATCTGTTGTTTTTTTATTCAAGTATAGATATAGATATTTTCATTTACGCTTGGCTATTGTAAATGGTACTACCTGAAAATGTGTATTTCATTAATTATTATTTCTTTTTTTTTTTTTAAATTTTAACAATTTATTGGGGCTCATACAATTCTTTTCACAGTTCATATATATACATACATCAATTGTATAAAGCACATCTGTACAGTCTTTGCCCTAATCATTTTTTTCTCTTTTCTTCTTTTACATTTTATTAGGGACTCATACAACTCTTACCACAATCCACACATATACATACATCAACTGTATAAAGCACATCCATACATTCCCTGCCCCAATCATTCTCAAGGCATTTGCTCTCCACTTAAGCCCCTTGCATCAGGTCCTCTTTTTTTTCCCCTCCTCCCTCCCCCTTCCCCCCTCCCTCATATGCCCTTGGTAATTTATACATCGTTGTTTTGTCATATCTTGCCCTATCCGGAGTCTCCCTTCCCCCTTCTCTGCTGTCCCTCTCCCAGGGAAGAGGTCACATGTGGATCCTTGTAATCAGTTCCCCCTTTCCAACCCACTCGCCCTCCACTCTCCCAGCATCGTCCCTCACACCTTGGTCCTGAAGGTATCACCCACCCTGGATTCCCTGTACCTCCAACCCTCATATGCACCAGTGTACAGCCTCTGTCCTATCCAGCCCTGCAAGGTAGAATTCGGATCATGGTAGTTGGGGGGAGGAAGCATCCAGGATCCGGGGGAAAGCTGTGTTCTTCATCGATACTACCTCACACCCTAATTAACCCATCTCCTCTCCTAAACCCCTCTATGAGGGGATCTCCGTTGGTCGACACTTGGGCCTTGGGTCTCCACTCTGCACTTCCCCCTTCATTTAATATGATATATATATACATATATATACATACATATATACATATACACATATATACACATACATACACACACTTATATCTTTTTTTTTGCATGATGCCTTATACCTGGTCCCTTGGGCACCTCGTGATCGCACTGGCCGGTGTGCTTCTTCCATGTGGGCTTATTTGCTTCTGAGCTAGATGGCCGCTTGTTCACCTTCAAGCCTTTAAGACCCCAGACACTATCTCTTTTGATAGCCGGGCACCATCAGCTTTCTTCACCACATTTGCTTATTCACCCATTTGTCTTCAGCGATCCTATCATGGAGGTGTGCAGTCAATGATATGATTTTTTGTTCTTTGATGCCTGGTAACTGATCCCTTTGGGACCACTCGCTCACTCAGGCTGGTGTGTTCTTCCATGTGGACTTTGTTGCTTCTGAGCTAGATGGCTGCTTGTTTATCTTCAAGCCTTTAAGACCCCAGTCACTATCTCTTTTGATAGCCGGGCACCATCAGCTTTCTTCACCACATTTACTTGTTCACTCACTTTGGCTCCAGCCGTTGTGTCGGGAGAGTGAGCATCATAGAGTTCCAATTTAATAAAAGAAGGTATTCATGCATTGAGGGAGTGTTTGAGTAGAGGCCCAAGGTCCTTCCGCCACCTTAATACTTGACCTATAAATATAGACACATAGATCTATTTCCCCATCCTCCTATATATATTTGCATGTACATGTCTTTGTCTAGACCTCTATGAATGCCCTTTGACTCCTAGCTCTTTCCTCCATCTCCCTTGACTTTCCTCCTGCCCTACTACCATGCTTCATCGCCACCTGGGCTAGAGTATACCTCTTCTCTAAGCAACCTTACCCTTGATCATTTCCCACAAGGCCTGCCACTCCCCCTTCTCTACCATTTGGGGTCCCATGTTTTTCCCTTGTCCCTGGGTTTGTTAACACCACTTCCTTACCCCCCCTTTACCCCCCCACCCCAAGTCCCCCCAAAACTGTCGGTCCCGTTGTTTTTCCTCCAGATAGTTCATCCAGCCTGTCCTATTCAGACAGACCTGTGGAGTCACTAACATGCACGAAAACTAGACAGAGGAAAACAAAGCAACAGTATACAACCAGACAACAAAACAACAAAAACAAACCACTGACAAAGAACAGAATAAAACAGTTCACAAGAGAAAAGCTTGTAGTTAGTTCAGGGATCGTTTGCTGGCCCTTAGGAGCGTTTTCCAGTCCAGTCTGTTGGGGCACCACGCCCTGGTAATTATTATTTCTTGATCTATTTCTTCATCCTTCGAAATATTATCAGTTTGTTGTGGTAGATAAACATTAGGACTTTGCATAACTTAGAAATATTACATTTCACAGAAAAATCATATTAATTATGTCGACAGAGCTATAAAAGGAATGTTGCCCTGAATATCTTCAGATATGACAGCTGTTTCATTGAGAAATTAAGCCAGACAGACACAATGTGATGTACATTTTGTTATTTTCATGTGGGTTCCTTCACTCTTCCAAAAAAATTCGTTTCATGAGCCCCTTGGGGAATGAGTTTGAGTTCAGATCAGATGTCTATTTATATATTTGAGTCCTGAAGCCCATTTGATGGACTGTTCTGTTGCTTCCAAAGTAGTCAGTCACTTCCCCACCAATTAGAGAATTTGTCCGAAGCAAAAGTAAAAGTGTGGCGTACGACATTTGACTGCACACCATCTAGAATCACACTCTCATTTGGTGTTGGCAGTTTTACTTGTATTTCAATTGTAAACTACACTTCAGAGTTCAGGCTAGTGAAAACGTTTCAGTGGAAAAAATTTGCACACAACTACGTGCAGTTTGTGATTCTGTTGTTCCCAAGCAAGGCTATGAGGACAAAGATGCACAAGCATGGGGGGCACTGCAGACAATGTGTGAAAGTTTCCAGGAGCTCAGGGGTGGACAGCGGCTGCTAATTCTCCCGTGCTGGCAGTGAGCTATGTGGGAGGGCTTTGTGTGAGGTCCCTGTGGGGTCTCTGAGAAGTCTCCATAAAGGATGCTGAGAACTTCATATGAAGTCTCTGTGCGAGGCCTCTGAGTCTCTCTGGAAGTCTCCAAGGAAGTATGTGTGTGAGGTTTCTCTCTCGGGTATGTGTGAGTGTCCTTGTGAGATGTCTGCTGAATTGTGGGGGGTGGGGGGCAGTTGTTTCGCTGAGGTCTCTGCAGGTCTGAGTGGGCTTCCCTTTGTTTGACCTCACAGCACCATATAAGAGGACCTGGTGGCAGGGGAAAGGGAAGGGGCTTGGTCCATGCACCCCTTGCTGTTCTTTCAGGGTCTTCTCTCCATCTCCGTGCACTTACCTAGCACGAACGGTAGGGTTCAGCAGCGGGGAGTCCGGTGTCCAGCTCTTCACTCTCTCTAGGAACACACCCAAGCTACCTGCTACCCAAGAGGCCCCAGATCCAGGCTCTGCAGATCCAGAATCTGATTTTTTACTGCCACAGTCACTCCAGAGGCTGCCTTGGCACAATCAGGACTCCAGAAACAACATCATGCTGCTGTACCAGCAGTCTCTGGGGCCTATGTCCACTTCCCTCCTCCACCACTGGTGTCAGTCCCCACCCACCCCACACACACACTTGGTGTCCTGACTGAGGCATGGAGGTCAAGGCTCAGTGGATGTCTTCCTCGCCATCCTTTACTGTTTAGTTCAGTAAACAGTAAACCCTGGCCCACCAGGGGTGTTCTTTTAAGCACATGAGAATTTACTCAAGCGGATCAACTAATCATATTTTGGGGGGCCCTCCTGCCTTCTTCTATAATCTGGTGCCCAGGAAATAAAACCCTGTGTTAGAAGCACAGAGGAAACACTGACCACTATTGAACTGGTTTCCCTTATCAAGACAGGTGATGTCTAATCTCCGTGCACATCCTGATTTCCCAGGAGTCTCTAGGGGAAGGGAAGGCTGCTCCCAGTTGTGACTTTCTTTGCAGCACTCAGTCCTTAGAAGCCACTCTCTCCGGAGAACATTCCTAGAGCACGTGCACGCGTGTGTGTGTGTGTGTGTGCGTGTGTGTGAAGATCACCAGCCTGGGGTCATGTTTCCTGAGAACATTCCTAGAGTGTGCGCGTGAGTGTGTGTGTGAAAACCACCAGCCTGGGATCATGTTTCCTGAGAACATTCCTAGAGCGTGTGTGTGTGTGTGCGTGTGTGTGTGTGTGTGTGTGTGTGTGTGTGTGTGTGTGTGTGAAGACCACCAGCCTGGGGTCATGTTTGCTGAGAACATTCCTAGAGCATGTATGTGTGTGTGTGCGCACGCGTGTGTGTGCATGTGAAGACCACCAGCCTGGGGTCATGTTTCGTGAGAACATTCCTAGAGCGCGGACGCGTGTGTGTATGCATGTGTGAAGCCCAAAAGCCTGGGGTCATGTTTCCTGAGTCCTGGCACTCTGTTATTGACTCATCCCCACTCTACCCCACCCTGGCTATCAACTCATCCTTCCCCCAGTCAGGAGATGGAAATCAAGTAAAATAACAGTTTGTCGCCCCACTAAAGATAGTATTGAGAAAGTAACCTTCCCTGCTTGAAAGCTGTGCCTTTGCTATCCAACCCAGTGCTCTCTGTAGGAGATAAAGTTCTGCTGTGGGGGCAGCTAGCTAAAGCTGGGGTGAAGCACCTGGCCGATTCCCCTTTGTAAGCCTGTGTTAGCTCCGCTTGTGTCTTGCGTCATTTCTGGGGATCCTCATGCTCTTTGGCCCCCTTTGCTACGTCCAACGCTTCATATTCTTCTTCACTGTATCCTTCCCTACCCTGTGTCCATGGTGCCTAACCATTAGTGGTTATTACACAGACGCTCATCCTGTACCACTCAGCCTAAGCTGTTGCTCCTTCTCCGGGTTTATATACAGAGGAAGGCATGTGAGCTGTGAACCGGATTTTCCCTTGGTGCAGTGGGTGAGCAGAGTCCCCCGCTGGCAGCCTCCCTAGCAGTTCCCACCCACATGTGTCAGACCTGGGACTTCCATCCTGGAGGTTACCCTAGGCTGGGAGAGAGGCAAAGGTAGCAAAATATGTCATTTCACATTTTGTGACAGGTGTATTGAGGCGGAACCTCCATGCCAAACTTGGCAGCCTTCATCAAATGCACATGTGGGACTTAGACAGGCCGCCACATGTCTCATGCCTGCTTGGTACCATGAGACGCTACTTTGGTCTAAACCTCTTCTGGACCCTCGATGGAATTTCTTGGCTGGATTGCGCCTCTCAAAACCTATCAACTGCAGCCACATAACGTTGAAGACAAAGTAATGGCACCAGGGAACATTCTTCACTGTGTTGGGACCTTCTGAGGTTTTCACAGTAGGGGTGTTACCATAAATCATAAGAGGTGCAAAATGAAGAACTTGGGATGGAAGTGGGTGGGAAACACTGCTGAAAACCTCCTCCAGAGCCCTGCCCTTTGAGAAGTCAGAGCTAGCACTCAGAGAAGGAGACGCAGTATCTAACATAGTTAAAGGTATATTATGCCAACCTCGTCAATGAACTCATGTGGGGTTAATTGAAGGGCAGGGAGATCAATGGCTCTGTGAGCCTAGCCTTTCTGGTCTCTTGCTCTCTGATAGTGCCACCAGGGTGGATATGCATTTGTTAGGTCCCTAAAGCAGCTGGAAAGACTCATTTCCTGGGAGATCCCTGAGGAGAAGCCACATGGACCTACCCTGTTGCAGCCCTGGTTTCTGCAGCAGCCTCATGGAGAACCTGCCAGCGCACGGACTACAATTTCCTCCTGCAGTCATTGTCTCCCCGTGTGTTTTTGGATTGTGAGGAGGACTTTGTAGATTGGTGTCAGACACATGGGATACTATTGGACTGGTGGTCTTAGATTGAACTGGGTTGGGAGGCTTTTCAATGTTCACTTAACCTTTATATAAAACTCATAAAATATGAGTGTATGAATTTTGTTTCTCTAGTCTACACAGACTAACACACATGACACCCCCTTTAGATCCCGCCATGCAGCACAGAAGTCACACTTTAATGTAGGAGGGGGAAAATCTCTATTATGGAACAATGAATATCATGGCTGAGAGAAGCCATTAGCCTGTGCAGAACAGGCTAAAGTGGCTGGCATGGATACTTTCCTACTAATCAGAGCAGAAGAAGCGTCTTCTAATTTGCCAGATAAGACATATTCTCGAAGACAGTGACGTGGGCAGTGGTAAGGGTAACTGGAGTAAGCCCACCTCCTCCGCCTCTGCTGCTGCAAGCTGACTGGGCACACAAACACCCTGGGGGGCAATGCCTGAGTGTGGCTTCTGATATTGAATCCCCTGAACGGACAGAAATTTGTGAATACATCCCTGATACAGGTGCTCTTGGTGGGAAGGCTCTGGCAGTCAGGTATCGCCTGGTGGAGGCAGGGTCTCACACTTGCCACTCTCCTGTGTTCTACAAAGAAAGGAGCCCTGCAGCTGGAGGAACATCCATTAACTGAGGCCTGCGCTTCTTTTCGTGGACATAACGTTGACGCAAGATACTCCTGATGACAGCCTGGTGTCCCCTCTAGGACTTGGCCAACATCTGTCGTGAGCACCTGAGCCTCCGTGACCTTGTTAGGAGACACTGGTTGTCTTTGAAGGGGCCCAAGGCTGTGACCACAGGGTAATACGGGCTTTCCGTTTTGCAAAGGATCACCGTGTCCTGTAGATTTTTTGCTGGAGCAAATCCACTGGACAAAGTGCTTCCTCCATTTTTTGCTGTGGCCCTCAGCAGGAAGCTGTCCCTTCTCTGGTGGGAGCTGTGAGGACTTGATCTCAAGGCACTCAGCCAATGCCTTGTCTTGCACAGGCTGGCTTAACCCACAGACTTGGGAGATGCCTCTTCCCGCTAATCCTTTTCCATGCTCTTCTGGATTGGGCCATTTATGAGTCTCCCTCTTGTCAGTGGGAACAGCATCCTTCCTTCTCCTTGTCGAGGGGTCCTGAAGGTTGGGGCTTTTGAGCTTCTGCTGCCCCATGTAACTTGCTCTAGCCACCACGAAGCCACTTGGCCCTTGACATATTGGCTTATCCCCAGTGAACAAATGCTGGGGGCGGCAATGGACCACCTGAGAAGGCAAAACATTGGTGGCAGTGAGCACATCAGTGGTGCAGTCCTGAAGGAGCCCGTCAACAGGACAGCATGGAGAACCATCCTCTGCCTCTACCTCCACCTGGAGCTTAATCTCACTGCACACTCGTGCTGTAAGGCTTGGCTTTTCAGGAACTGGAGCACACTTTCCAGGTAGCAGGAAACTTTTACTACATCCTAGAGCCTCGAAGTACCCCCGGGTCCACATCATTGGTTTGAGATTTTGCCAGCACACTGGTTTTGAAAGTGTCTCTATCGTCTAGCTCTATTGAAGAGGACTTCTTGACCACCACCAACCCTGTCTCTTTGGCTCTTGAAGATGGACATTCAGAGTTCACTTCCAATCTGGGGCCTCCTGGGGCACAACTAGCACCCTCTTTCCTTGACCCCTTGCTGGTCAGTACTGGATTTGAGGTTTGCTCTAGGCTCTCTCTCTCTGGACACTTTCATTCTGGAAGGTTCTGCCAAGGATACTGGGCATGAAGGCTGGAAACGGCTGCCTGAGGGCCAATGAGCATCCACTGTCATTATCAAGTGGGGGGTAGGCTGGGGTTCCCTGAACAGGCTCCTCTGTAGGGGAGCAATCAGCAAAAGGACTCTCCAGGGTAGGGCTTGATTTCTTTGTGGTCACTCTCTCTCCCCAGTCTGCCTGACAGGGTTCTCCCAGGACCTTGGCAGCCTCAGTTACTAGGTTAGTTCAATACTTAGGGGTGGCTAAGCAGGTGGACTTTGGAAAGGACATTGCGTTGTCTTTTCTTGTCCTACAGAGGTTTGTGGGCTCAAGGACTTTGAGGGGCATGCACCACCTCTGCCTCATTTGGAGCCTTACGATATGCGAGTCCAGCACCTGTTGAGTGCCCGGGCTGAAAAAGGAAAGGCTCTGCGTTGTGTTCAGATCTTCCAGCTCTCCCCAGGAGGCCACATTGACAACATGTGGGTGGGTCAGGGAAATAGACAAAGCGTGCGTGGTCGCAAGACATGAACGGCAAACAATGCCAGGGATCTGATCCTTTCTAATCTGCTCCACCTTCCTGCACATGTGGACATTCAGGGTGTTTTCCAGTAGGATTTTATTTGGACCCCTTAGGGTGTAAGTTCCTGCGTTAATCCCCTTGTGTATCCTCAAATCACTTAACTCCTTTGAGTCGGCTCCCGGAGTTCCTTTTGGGCAGTAGTTTCCTGATCTACAGAGAGATAGATTACATTTGGATATTTTCCTCAAGTAATTCCCTTGTCCATTGACCGAGTTGTTCCTCAGCTGGACACCGGCTCTGCAGCACGCAAGCGACGGTCCAGGGTGTGTGCATCTTCCTGGGGACACCGTCTTCATTACATTCTTCCCCTGCTTGTCTCCAGGTGTTGAGCAGGAGCATTCGGGCTGCTTCATATCCAGACAAGTCCCTGGCCATTTTTCCTGAGGCTGCTTTAGTGTCAGAGACTCAAGAGTCCCATTGCCGAGGGGCCCCTGCAATTGAGGGAAGTTCTCTTGGCGGTGGAGCTCCGATTGCTTCAAGCAGTCAGGAAGCTTGGGTTCTGTCTTTGGGGTCTGGACCTTCTGATTGTCCTGGGGATGAGTGGGTTTGCGAAGACAAAAAGCTTCCTGGGGTGGTGGTATCATAAAGGGTAAAGAACTCTCACTTTCCTGTTGTTTCTTTAAAAAATGGCTTTCCAGCTGTTGAAGTGAATTTGGAATGCGTGATTGGGACTTAGTGTGGACGGTAAGACAGGATTCATCACAGGGACTCTTGTGAGGAGGAGGAAAAGGTACTGCGAGTGGGCCACGGGGCTGTGGACCGGGCGGAGTCAGGACTGTAGCCGGCGGTGGGGCCTGGGCTTGGCATGCAGTTGGAAGTAAAAGTTGGAATCGGCCTTCAGTGTAGGGCAAGGAGTGACGTTGCAACTAGAGTGGGTACTCTTTAGCTTGCATTTGAGCTGGTAAGGCATTAGGAATTTCATTAAATAAGACAGTGGGAAACTCTAGGGTGGATCCAGAGACCCTGAGAGCAGCTGCCAGAGACTCGCTGTGCAGAAAAGGTAGACCCCAGAAAAACTCACTGAATTTTTGTGGAAAATGCTTCTGAGCGCTGGGTATCTGCTCTGCTTTGATGCTGGCATTCCAGAAGGGCTGGGGAGGTGCAGTGATCTGCTCCCCATCGAGTGCCTTCAACATATTTAAGGCCTGCAGATGGTATTCTGATACACCCTTTCCTTTTTCTTCCCAAATATTCCATTTCTCTGCCTTTGTGATTTCTATTTCCAGCAGCTTGTGGACATTGGGGTTGAGCAAGGTGGGCCTCCCTACTTCCCCCTGCCTCTTTGTGGGTCCTTCCCGAAAGGTGTCTTCTTGGGGGTGCCAGGTAGAGTGCTCTTTCAGAGACCCAAAGTATTCCAAGGAGGGAAGCTGTAAGTTCTTGGCAGCTGCCCAACACTGGGGTGGGGAGGCAGTAGGGAGGCCTGTGGGATCCTGACTTGTGATGGCTGCCATGGCAGGTGTGGAGCAGCGGTTGTGTGGAGATGGGCTCTGCCTGGGCCTTGCCAACAAGTCATTCTGAGAATGAGTCCCTGTGGGGTGCGGGGCTGGTGAGTCCCAGAGAGTGCTTGGAGGCTGCAGGTAGGCCTTTGAATCCGGGGGTTTGGCACTGGGTGAGGGAAGAGCCAGTGGTGTGGGTGAAAGACTGTCAGGTTCATGGGAATGTGCGCAGTCTGGTGATTGACTCAAGGCGGGTAAGACATGAGAAGTTGAGATGCACATCTGGGCCCGTGGAAGGGTGGAGTTCTGAGACCTAGGTGTCCGGAATGGATGAGCCGCAGAACCGTGTGGGGCGCGCGTACCGACGTGGACTTCAGCCGTACCTCTATTTCGCCAGCTACCAGAGAGGGCTTGAGCTTTCTGTTGACCAAAGCTGCCAGTGTCAAGTGGGTTTCCCAAGTGGCTGCAGGAGACAGAAGGACCAGATTACAGCCAGGACTGAAGGGGCAAGAGACCTAGCAGGCTAGCAAGGGTCGGTGCAAGCTCAGCCCCTCCCCAAGCCTTGATGGCCTGCTCTTCCTGCCCCACCCCACTGCCCGGGACTCCTGTCATTCTCTGCCCATCCCTGAAAGTGTCCCCCAAACCAGCGCATCCCAGCTGCTCTGTAGCCCGAGGCCACACAGGCACCCTGGTTGGAAGATGCACCCCGCGGTGAAGCAGGAAGGTTACTTACTTCTGCCTAAGACGCAAACGCAGGTTCTGAGCGCCATATAGTTCTTGCAGGAAGCTTCGGAAAACTGGAAATCAAGAGAACCGTTATGGTGCAGCCCTCCCAGAGGACCGAAAGGAATGTCACACGGGCTGTGCACTTAGGACGTTGGACTCTCCAGAGCTCAAGGTCAAATGATAGCTTACTCCCACGGGCAGGAGGTGCTTTGGCATTTCAAGGAGCATCGGTTTCCAATATTGTCTGTGGGGTCTCAGTGAGCAATCTGAACCTTGGCAAAGTTACACAGCTTATCGCAGTTACCCCTCAATGTTCCACCTCCAAATCCACCAGAATCTGCTCCTGACACCCCCACTGCCCCCTACTGGGTCCTACCTTGGCCAGCCTTCATCCCATCCTAGGCCCCTCCTGTACATCTGGGAAATATCTGGGTTCTGTTTCCATCCACAGTATCCTTTTGTTCAGGATTATTACCTGAGAGAGACGGGCTGTTGCCACTGGCATCCTGCAGAGGAGGGGACAGGAGAGCTTACAGAGCTTGGTTGAATGGGCAGAACCTTACCTTTCAGAGCGTCACCTTTGTCCCTTGACCTGCTGCTTCTCCTTGTCTCCACCTGAGGCTGGGGCACAAGAGAGGAAGTCAGGCTGGAATCCAATCCTGCATCTGTTCTTTGTGACAAACTGCAGGCATTTACTGGTGATTAGAAGAATGACAATCTCCATGGAATGACTAAAGCCCAGAAACCAGCTTCTGTGTGAGACCTAGAGTGCATTTCTTCCGTCAGCCTTCCTCTGCTCACGGAGAGCACACACTCTCAGCACTCAGTGTTCTGGTGGGCAAGATTTTGATTATGGAGGCTGAAGCTCTGGGCCAGCCCTTGACCACTTCCTCCCCGGGGTCAGCCATGCTTTCTCAATTAGCCCAGACAGAAAAGGAGCCTTGGCCCAGAGACTGGAGCTCAAGGAAAGAGACTGAGGACCCAGTGATGAGAGCTGCCCTTTGAAATGTCTAGTCATCTAGTCCTTAGCCACTGCGTCACTATATTGGGGATTTTTACCTATTGCCCTCTATAACAACTAGAGATGGGAGGTCTGAGATCTTCAAAGAGAAATATTTTTGAATGCTCATCTTACTGGCAAATGATTTACATATCATACGAGTCAATAGTTCAGTCATTCAATCAGATCAAGGGCAATGGTACAATCAATGATTACCATATCCATTTTAGAACAACACCCCCCCCTCCATGGTTAAATTGCCTTCAAAAGGAGTTGGGTAATCACAGTCAGGTCTAAAGCTCTCTGTCCCCTCTGGCCTCCTTCATTTTTTCGTCTTGAAATCAATCCCCCTTCACTCCCTAGCTTCCCGATGGGGAAGTTCTCCACACTGCTGATCTCACAATCCCTCCCTCTGCCATGAGATCTCTCCACCTGCAACTCTGTCAACCCTTGTGTCCATGATCATGATGCATCCACGCCTCCTGTGCTTCACAAACAGGGAAAGCCAACAGAAATAATGAAAATCAACATAAGCCGGCAAGGATAAAATGATACCAATGCAGTGAACAAAGTCCTAACAGTGAGTAAGGACGCACCAGCCCTCATCAACATTCCAAAGCCAGGGCTGATGGTCTCTTCTTTCTTGAGATTTCCCCTATCAGGAAATTAATTACGAAAGGAAAAATTTATAAAACAAGGAAAAATCAATCTCTCCTATGGCTGGGTTGAGAATTTCTTACCTTTATCCTTTTCCTGGGTGGTCGCACAGGTGGAGTATTTGGAAGGAAGGGGAGGACCAGGAAGAAGCAACCCACTCCATACAGGATGCCCAAGGTCAAAACAGTGAACCAGGTGGGGTATTGGTAGGTCAGCCAGGAAGCACTTTTCTGTTCCAGCAGAAAGAGAATCTCCTCCATCTTCTGGATACAGCGGTTGCACTCAGGCAACTGAGCACTCTGAGTCCCCTCTGCCTTCAAAACCACTTGCATCACAAACCTGGGCCCACATCACTAAAGGGTCACAGTGGGGTGGGAGGTGACAGCAGAACAACACATAATCCCTCCCTCTCCCCTCCAGCTCATCACATCCCTCCCCTGCTCTGGTCTTCTCTCTCCCACTGCCTGCTCTGGGCCTCCAAAGTCACCAGCTGCACCTGATGGAATGGAATCTTAGTGCAAGTTCTTATTCATTCCACCTCCCACCTAGGTATTACCTGCTTCCTTGGCAAGTTGCCTGAATCATGACCAATTTCATAGGCTTAGAATATCTGAAGTTGTCTCTGTCCTCAATGAAAACCTTCTCAAGTCATGGTTTTACTTTGTCTTATCCAAGATAGAGAACTTAGGTTTATGTAACATTTATTTAGCTTTATGAATGTTGGATGAAAAGCTTGGAATTTGACTTCTATGACCAGGAGAGTTATTCAAGAGCTGAGGTATATCTCTCCCAGGAGAGAGATCTAAGAAATTTTCTGCCAGATGGTACATTTGGGGAGACAAGGAACACTTAAGCATTAATCATTCTTAACAGTGTCCCCTGCAAATCTTCCTTGTGTGTGACTACTGCCCATTTAGGGCTTGCTCTGGGAACACTTGATGGGGTAATAAGCCTTGCAACAATTCAGGCTCAAAGGGCAAGCATCTGGCTGAGCAAAATAAAGAGATAATATGGATTGAGTTGTGTCCTTACCACTACCACTTGAGATATTCCCCCAAAATTCGTTGGAACCCTAACACTGAAGGCTATAATCTGATTTGGTTATGTGAGGGCTCTCTCTGGGAGAAATGTACCTCTGTCCTTGGCTTCACACAAGAACCAATTGACGCAGAAACCTAGTTTGTGATCCAAGTGACTTTATAAAGGATAGAAGAGGCAAATATGCTCGTGGGGGGTGGGGGCGGACTGGACAGCCCACGCGCGCTGGGTTGCATGACAGCTGGTGGGAGGCCCCCACCCATACCCTGTTGGTAGGCATGGCTGACGGTACTGTTTGACCCCATTGACTGAATTAAGCCCACCTGGTCTAGATGGGGGCCCGCCCAGGTTGACCTGCTTCCTGTCACAAGGACCTAAATGTGTGCATCTTTCCAGCCTGAAGCAGCTTTCAACTGTCTGTGATGGGGAGGAGGTTTGGCATGCACAGCGACCACCCTCAGTTCTGCCTCTACTTACCTAACAGGTACACGGCATTTCTTTTCTGTTTTTTAAAACAACAACAAAAAAATCATTTGTAATCTTTCTATTCCAGCGGTGCTAGGAGCAAGGCAGAGGCAAAACCCAAGAACAGGGTTCTTCTCTGTTGAAGCGCGATAAACTCACGGGGAAGCAAACAAGCATCTTCATCCACGTGAAGTGAATCTGTGAATCAGCAGCTCCCAACTGACCAAAGCACGCACAGAGCAGCCCAGCATCAAGGTCCGTTTCTGTGCACTGCTCCCACTGTGAGGAAGAGCTTCATGTGCATTAAAAGGGAACTTTTGTAATATTTGAATTTTGAATAGTGGTTTTTGTCAGAAACTGGAAAAAAATCTCAAAGCCTGAAGAAACTCCTTTCTAGTACTGAACATTCAAGGGAGCCTGTAGAAGCCTGAAATGATTGCTAGGTGACCACCTGGATCTGCTTGTTGAGTGAAAGTGGCAGAATAGCAGCAATAGAGCAGCGGGTTCATTCTGACCACTGACACTCGTGGACCTGGTTTACAGGCAGTAGAGAAGAAGATGAGAGCAGGTTGACTCGTTTGAAGTCCATGACCTACTCTGAGGGGACTAGAGTTGTGGAGAATTGGTGATGGGGCCAAGGCCTAAAGGCAATGCGACCAATGGACACTGAGGTGAGGCCAAGAGAGGGAGCCCACATTGACTTGACCCGAACCCGACCAGATGAAGAGAAGAATGTTGAGCCTGTGCACTGGTATATACTGCTGCAGACTGTATAGACGAACTGTCCTGCTTTGACTTTCTTGTGGATGTGGACTTCACAAGGTTCCAACTGGCATGAAGACTCTTTATATTGAAGAATATGATTGTCTCCTCAGAGCACTGGGTTGATGTAAGTAGGCAGTAGAGAAACTGGATAGCCAAAATGGGCCAGATAAAGGCGTGAAGTGGCTAGCTTGCAAGATTTCATAGATACTGGAATATATTCATAGAATTATAGGATTAATATGTGGGTGTACCTTACCTGCAATTGTTAAGCATAGGATATTTTTGTTTCATCACTTACAGAATATTATGTTTAAAGGAGGGTGGCACGGAGTGAAATGTATGCATTTTCATATTATACTGTTAGATACTGATATGATTCTATTATTGTTTTGAAATTATATACGGCTAAAGAATTTTGTGAAAATGTCAAATGGACAAGGGGTGGTCTGTTGTAGTTATACAATCTGGTGTCAATTTGGGACTTGAGAGGATTAAGAGTGAAGGGGTAGACTCTAGTCTCTCTATTGGGTTATGGCCAATGAGGCCTCTTTGTGGGCCTGGCCTTCCCGTCAGGGTTCTGGGAAATCTGGTATTTCCTCCTTGGAGGCAGGAGACTATCTTTCTGCTCATTCCCTGAGAGATGTCCTACTAACAAGACACATGGCACCACACTGATAGAACCCATGCCCTGGGAACTGGAGGAGCCACATGGAGACCCTGCCAAAGCTGAGATGCTTCTACCACCACTGGATGCAGAAGACTTTGCAACTACTGACCTGTGATCTTCCTGCATTTGGGGTCATTGAAGGTGTTTCATGAGTCTGAAGAGAACATTATAGATTGATATCAGACTTATGGACTTGATCTTGGTTGGGCTGGAATGCTTTCTCAATATACAACTGTTCTTGTATATAAAGGTCTTTCCTATACACATCTGAGTGTGGATTTGTTTCTCTAGTCTACCTGGACTAACACTCATGGATCCCTTTCAGGACTGTAAGTTCTGTTCCCCTGACTGCTGCAAAGTATGTGACAGAGAAGAAAAGGGAGAAGAGTGAACTGTACCCATTTATTGAGGTAAGAAAAGTGATGAAGGAGCATGGCCGGTTCCCCAAACTTCATGAGTGGAAAAATGGGCTCTTGGCACAAAATGACATTCAATCTTCACCAAGAGATTCAGGGCTAAATTGCTGCCCTATCTCTGACCTCAGCTTTTGTTTTATTTTAATTCTCATATAATTCACATATATCATTCAATACTTCAGTCATATTAAGATTTGTGTAATCCTCACCACAATCAGGTTTACATCATTTCCTTCTTTTATATTCATTTTTGTTAGCCCCCCCCTCACTCCCCCAAATCTTCCCTGCCTGTCCCTAGGTGATTGTTAATTCTGTTAGTGTCTCTCTGGATTTACCTCTCCTGGATTTCATATGTATTAAAAAAAAATACAAAACAAAATCAAGAAACAAGTAGAAAAGAAAAACTAACAATGATAAAAGAGAGAAAAACCTCAATCGAACAGAAAGTGAAAAATACTAAAAACTGGAACCAAATTAAAATTAGTCTGAAGAGATCAAATGATCAGGTGTTACATTTGAACTTAACTGTATCTGTTCATGTCCATGGACTGTGGTCAGAGGGAATTCACCCCGCATGTGCATTTGAGTCCTTTTGCAAACTGGGTGTTCCGAACTTAAGCTCTGATTCTTGTTCATACCTGCAGATTGAGATTCTATTATTTATCACCCTGGCATCACACTGGCTGTGCTGCTTGTTCTGGGCGGCCTTAGTTGATATCTCACTTAGATGGCTGCTTATTTTCAGAAAAAAGGTTTAAGTACAAGGCCCTGTTCTTTGTGATGGATGTGCACCAACTGATTTCAGGGTTTTTTTACACCCTATGCTTTCCAGTCAAATATTCACTTGAGGTAATTCAAAACACTCACTTGGCTCGATGACGCCAGAATAGCTCCCCTCCATGCAGTTCCATGGAGCTCAGCATAGTTAGGGCACAGAGATGAAAAGACGATTGAACCATGTACTGAACGTTCAGGTTTTTCCCTGCTTTTGAAAATCTGTTTGCGCTTGTAGAGTAAATGTTTTGTACTTTTTAAGAGTGTAAAAAAAATAGATGGAGGGATTCAGAGAAAATGGCGACCAGATAGGACCCATCTATCTGGAGCTCCTGCTGCCAGACCAGAAAAATAGGAAATTAGGTGAAGGAAACGGGGAGGTGGAGTTCTGAAATTAGAACTAGGGTAACAGGGTTTCTCCTGAACCCCTTCTTTTGTGGGATTTCCACTCACAAAGCAAACCAAGAATGCTTTAAAGCACTATAATTTTGACGAAGTGGCAGGTGCCAGATATGCCCTTGCCTGGAGCAGGGATCCCTGCAGGTGGACGCCCTGAGAGGGGGCAGAATCTCAGACACGAGGGGAACCCCACACTGAGCTCTCCATGCGGTTGGATGCCTTGAGCTCACGGTCAGGGGTTGGTGGTGGGTAGCCATAATTTAGAGTAGAAGAAAAAATATATTATTACCTTAGGAAGATCATGGTGTGGGAGAAAAAGGCAGAAAGTCGGGAGTCCAGGGAGCAAATTTAGTTCCAATTGGCCGACTAGTAAACAACCCCCCTGATAAGCTGCATCTCCCCCTCTGGGGGTCAGCTTGACAGCCACCAAATCTGAGCACATCACAAGTAGAATTTTTTTTAAGGGTGAAACATAAATGATTGGTTTAAAACTCAAACCCAAGTCTGGTTGCTCAGCTCCAAGCACCACATAGGGGAGTCCCTTAACATAAATCAGCATAAGAAGCAACCTAGCTAAGGAATGCCAGAACTCAGCCACAGGGCCTGGCAGCTTTTACCATAACAAAGACCCGCTGTAGCAGTGTCAGCCTTAAACAGCACTGAGCTGTAGCCCAGAGACTGTGGGAGACAATTTCATTCTAGCTGGCCAGAGGGATAAAAAAGAAAATCCTCTGATCTAGGAAGCATCAGCAGTCTAGATAGGACAACAAGCTTCCCTCTCAGTGATTCTACACATAGCTGGGGAGGCCCTGCCGGTCTTGGAGCCCTAGACGGGGCTGAGGGAGCCCCCCAGTGCCCCCTCCCAGCCCCTGCTGCAGTGCTACATGCAGCACAAGGCAGGTACTCCAGCACCCAAGTGACCCCTGGCCACGGGCGCGATCTTGCTTTTGAAGTAATCTCACACAGCATCTGTGGAACCCTACATCAGGGATGGGAAAGTCCATTAACGCATGCCCAGGAGAGCCAGCATAGGAAAGCTGGATTTTCCTGCCCGTGGGCTCCGATGGATGTTGCACCTGGAGCAGCCCACCTGGGCCAGATGATTGCAGTTCAGCCAATGGGATTGACCTGGGGTCCTTCACCAGCCTCCCCGGGAACCCTTGAAAAGGCAGGAACCAGAAGGGAGAGGGGTGGTCTGGTCGTCTTCCTGGGAGGAGAGAGATCCTTGCATGACCTGAGGCAGTCTCTGCCAGGCCCCATGGTCAAAGGAATCCTATGGGTGCCTTGTAAAACCTGAAGCTTCTTTTAACTCTCATTAAATTCACTTGGATCACGAGCCTGGCTTCCGCATGAAATTTTTCTCGCGGGGAGCCAAGGACTGGGGTTGGAATTTAGGCCAGAGAGAGAGACCTTACAAGTCCATGACCCCGTGACCTTGAGGAAGAGTTGGAATTCCTCTGGCCTCAAGGACAGGTGATCAAGTATCATTACCTCCTTACCCACTGCTCTACTTATTCTCACTTTATTCACTAGCCCTTCTAACTTTTCCACCGCACTCAGTTTCAACGTGCTCAGGTTGGTGTTGGGCTTTTATTTACTTGCTTTCTTCTTTATCCCTCTTTTTTCCCCTTTTCCCCTCTTTTTCCTCTTCTCTCCCACTCTCTCCTCTCATATGCCACTAAAGGCTTCCAGGTCACTTCCCTCCGCTTAGGGCAAATCAACCCAAATAGCAGGAGGCACTCCAGCCTGCCCTGTGTGGGAGTGCTGTACACCACACAAGGCACCTGGGACAAACACCTACAGTGCGCTGCACCGTTGAAGAAACCTCCGTCATGCCTCTAAGGTGATCTCGTCAACTAGGGCAATTCTGCCCAGCACCACTGGGTCCCGGCATTAAAAGGGCACACTGACCTGCCATGTTGGAGCAGTGTCTAAACCCCTCTGGCCCCTCATCCAAGCAATCAGGGATCAGCTACTACTTTATACTTTATTTCCTCCTTCTCTCTCTCCTTGCTCTTTACCATCACAGCCAACCTTAGTGAACTCAGTTGGATTTATTTCCTTCATTCTCTTTATTCTCTTTTTCTTTCTTTCCTCTTTCTGTCTTTGCTTTCTTCACCTCTCTCTTAGCTTGTACGATTCTCTCTGCTCCCTCTCATTGCTTGCACATACCACTGCTGGTTTCCAGAGCCCTACACTCTGCCTAGGGCAACCCTGTCCTCCTAGTGGGCAGCCTGACCCCTAAGACAGTACTGCACACAGGACGAGTCAGAGCTACACACAGCATAACACAGGGTCAGTTATTTCTTTAACCATTTAAAAAATACTCTCTCCTTCTCCTTCCTTTTCTCTTCTCTCTTTTTCCTTTTATTGGACTCTTCTTACAGGTTTTCTGCTTTTCTCCGCTCCATCTAGCTCTTCTCTACTTCCTACCACAGCCTCCACAGATTTGGTTCTCCTTTTTAGTTGTTTTCTTTTCTTTTTTTTTTTTTTTTACTGTTGTCACCTTTGTTTACTCTGTGCATTTTAGTTGTGTGTGGGTGAGTGGTTGTCAGTCTGGTTGGCATTATTGCCCCAGTCTGTGTCTTCCTCTTTCTCTCTTTTTCCTCTCCTTTCACTCTCTTTCCCATCACAAGACAATAGCTGTCTCCAGGCCACTCCCCTCTGCCTAGGGCAAACCTGAAGGCCCAACTGAGGGAGCTCCCACCCCCCACTTATTGGTGTGGCAAGCAGCTGGGGAATTCACGCTGGTCCTCTCCCACACACCAGGCCACAGGTTGTTCTCCCCTATAAAAAGTGGGGGCATCCCCAGCCTAAATCCTGAGGTCCTACAAGTGACTGGGGGAAACGCCTGACCACCACTTGTGAGGCTCCACGCTACTGTGGGAACATCCACCCAATCTCCAAGGCGATCTCTCTGTACATCCCCTTGTCTAGCCAGATTTGTAAAGTAGAATTTGGATCATGATAGTGGGGGGAGGAAGCATTTAGGAACTAGAGGAAACATGTTTCATTGTTGCTACCCTGCACCCTGACTGGCTTATCTCCTCCCCACATCCCTTCAGGAAGGGGGTGTCCAGTTACCTACCAATGGGCTTTGAGTCTCCACTCTGCACTCACCCTCATTTACAATGACATGATTTTTGTGTTCTTTGATGCTTGATATCTGATCCCTTCAACAGTTCATGGTCACACAGGCTGGTGTGCTTCCTCCATGTGGGCTTTGTTGCTTCTGAGCTAGATGGCCGCTTCTTTATTTTCAAGCCTGTAAGATCCCAGATGCTATAACTTTTGATAGCCAGGCACCATCAGCTTTCTTCACCACATTTGCTAGTGCACACATTTTTCTTCAACCATCATGTTGGAAAGGTGTTCATCATGGAATGCCAATTTAATATAACGTCTTCTTGCATTGAGTAAGTATTTGGCAATGTCCATCTACTGCCTTAATACTAAGTCTATAAATATATGCACGTTGATCTATTTACGAACCCTCCTGTATAAATATATTTACATATGTACATGCCAGTATGTAGACCTCTAGAAATACCCTTTGTCACCTAGTTCTTTCCTCTATTTACTTTTACTTTCCTCTTGTCCGACTATCATGCTCAGCTTTCACTTGGGTTTGAGTAATTTCTCTTGGTTACATTGCCCTTGCTGAATACCTACCAGGCTTCTCACACCCTCCTTGCGACGGATTTTGGATTACTTGTTGCTCCCCTGTCGCTGGATTGGTCAGCATCACCTCCTTACCCCCTCCTCTCTCTCTCCCATGTCCCCGGGAACCATTGGTCCTGTTGTTTTCTCCTCCAGACTATTCTTCCAGCCTATCTTATCTAGATAGATCTGTTGAGATAATAATATGCACCAAAAATCAAACCATAGCAAGATAGGCGATGGGTGAGAACACTGTGATGACAAAAAAACAACAACAGAAAACCAATGATCAATAAAAGAGTAAATTAATTAAAAGACAAAAAAATTTTTTAAGAAAGAAAAACCTGTAAATAGATCAAGGTCTGATTTTTTTTTTCTATAGGTGTGTCCTTCAGTCAGGTCTGATGGCGTATCTTGCTCTGGCCCCAGAGTCTGTCCTTTGTACTCCCTCAGGGGCTACCCGCTCTGCTCTCATGGTTGCTCTGCTGCATGCTTTTAGTGATTTGCCTCCGTGTTGGAGGGCCAGTCGGGTCAGTCCCAACACAGAGTCTCCGGTATTGTCCCCATAGTGCTCTGGGCCAGCAAGGGATGGCATGTCTCATAGTGGGATCAGCCATATGGTCCACTCTGTACATTGGCTGTTCAGAGTGCCAAAATCATCCTCCAAGCCTGGTGGACCAGTGTGTGCTCCACTCTCTTCCTCCCCCTTCATTTGCCCCTGTGTGCTCTGATCAGACATGTCCATCTCCCCTAGCTACAGGTTCAGTGCCGTCTTCTAAAGTAAATTCTTCTGGGGGGAGGGGCAGTTGTCCACGTAGCTGGTATGGAGGCTGGACCATCCACTTTTCATTTAGGATCAAAAGCATCTAGCTTTTAGCATTAGGTGCTATTGAGTCAGTTCCAACTCAAGGCAGAATGAACCACTGCGCAGTCCTACACCATCTTCAAAACTGTTGTTATACTTGAACCTAACATTTCAGCCTTTTCCAGGGACTGGCATCTCCTGATAACATATCCAAAGCATGTGAAGTCTCCCCGTGCTTGCTTCTAAGGACCTTTCAGACTGTTCTTCTGACACAAATCTGTTCATTCTTCCAGCACTCAATGGTATTTTTAATATTCTTGGCTAGTGTCATCTTGATGGGTTGAAACACTATCTCGCTCTAGTGTTGATGTACATTTTTCTGATGCCTAATTATACTGAGTATCTTTTAAGGTAATCATTTAATTTTTATGGCATTTTGAAAAGATGTCAATGAGGTCTATTTAATTTGTGTTCAGATGGAAACACATAACTCAAACTAAATATGTGACAGTAGAATAAGAATCCATTTTATCCTAAATACTTGAGATATTTATACAGCCTACTCAAGTTTTTATCAACATAGATAAGGTGGCGGTGGTGGTGGTGGTGGTGGTGGTGGTGGTGGTGGTTTTTAAGAGTTAATCTCTAAATAGGGGGCTGTAGTACTGAGCACTGAATCTCCTTTGCTTGATTAATTTTTATGTTAGGGAAGTAATACAAGGATTCCATCAAATGACCCATCAGTTTGAGGAAAAAGCATATCAGAATTGATGGTCAAAGCCTATATGGCTTTATGGTTTAGTCTCTAGGGGTATGTAATGCTCTTGTGAAAATAGTATTCCTCATGATAATAACGAGGAACTGGTGGGCCTCCAGGGCTGGGAGCTGAACTGAGGGGCAGTTCTACCCTGTCTAATAGGGTCACTATGAGTTGGCAAAGAATCGATGGCTGTCAGTTTGGTTTGTTTGACTTGCGTACTGGCATTCAGTGTGTTTATCGAAATCAATAAATTACAAGCATTTAGATGTCTATTTTTTACATACAAAATTTAAATCCCCCAAGCCTCTGAAAACTGCGAAGATTTCACAGCACTAGGTTGGTACTCTCCCATCCAAGAATCAGTGAAACTGGCAGGGTGTGAGGCATTCAGGCTCCCTCAGTTCCTCCTACTGCCTTCCCTGACCCTGGTCACTTGCTTCTATTACCTCTCTTGGACCTTACATGCATTTGAATTAGAACACCATAGAGTACAGTGCTCTACATGTGCAGCAGCTCTAACCATGTCACTCTCTGTCTCTATGAAGCCTCTTCCAACAAAATTCAAATGCGATTGTATGTGCACACATAAACACACGCATGCACCAGAGCACCCTTCTTAACAGAGAGTCAGGAGGGTCTCTTATTTGCTGTCCTCACTTTGGACACAAGTCCCTTGATGATGAGTAGGAGAAAAGGAACATCAGGTAGTGGGGGAAACCCTAAGGAGGAACAGAGGAGAGCTTTAACTAAGAATAATGCTACTAGGGGAATGATGGCATGTGAGGAAAATTAGATACTTCCAGACTGTCAGATTTTTCCATACAGCAAAATTAACTTTTCTAGTTTTGTCTAAAACTGGCCCCAGGAAATTTCAAATAGCACATCTCAGATTATCTAACCTACAAAGGAGTAGCCGGCCTTCCACCCACCCCCACCCCACCCCCGCCAAAAAACCAAGCGGTACAAAGCTCCACTGGGTACACATTTCAAAATATACATTCTCCTGTTTGGGCAGGCATCTGGCAACTTGCTCTGAGCTAGTGCACCCACACTTTTTTCCCAAGGTCATTGCTGGTGACAAGACCTTGTGCTCTTCTCACAAGCCAGAATGCAAACATAAATCAAGTCAGTGTAAGACGCCATCATCACCTCACTCAAATACACCTCGTCAAGTGAACTCAAACTTCAAGAAGATGCTCATTTGTTTGGTTTTGTTGATGTGAGGGTGATAGTGCATTTGGAGTTTAGTCATTGCACTAGGTCAGACTGTTAATCAAGCTTCCTATATAGAGGTTCTGAAGATATTGTGTAAGAAGGTCTGAGTTGTCTGGCTAGACCAGAGCTTGCACACTGCTATTGACTAGAAGTTCCGACACACAGAATCCAGGACAGATAAACCCCTCAGGACCAATACTGAGAGTAGCAACACCACGAGGGAAGGTAGGGGGGAGAAGCAGAAGAAAGGGGAAACCAATCTCAATGATGGACATACAGCCCCACTCCACCACCCAAGGGAACAAACAGCAGAAGTTTGGGTGAAGGGATACAGCAGAGGCGTAAAATATAAAAATAAAAAGTATGTATAAAGTATCAGTGGTTCACGTGGGTGGGAGGAGGGGAAAAAAGGAGCTCAAGGAGAAAGAACATGTTTGGAAATGATGATAGCAATGTATGTACAAATGTGCTTCATACAAATTGGTGTATGAATTGTTACAAGAGCTGTAAGATCCCCCAATAAAATGATTTATTTAAAATAAAAAGGACTGATTAGTGGTAGACAGGGGACTGGTTTTGCCACCATGACAGTGCACCTGCTCACACAAAAAAAACAGCATGCCTCTATCGCCCGATCTGATCCCAGCACACCGAGGCAAAATACTAAGGGTGTACAACAGAACAGGAAGGGGAACAGAGCAACGAAGTCCCCAGGGAATACCAAAAATAGACTTTGGGGCCTGGGCTAGCTGACCCATCATACTCTATGAGAAAACACTCCTAAAGGCCAACAAACAGTCCTTGAACTAACTAAAAGCTTTTCTTTCTTGTGTTTTGTTTTGCTTTTTGTCATTGGCTTGTTGGTGGTGGTGTTGTTCTTTTGTTTCATTTTGTTGCTTGGGTTTGCTCTGTCTCGTTTTTGTGCATGCTATGATTTCCACAGGTCTGTCTAAATGAGATAGGCTGGATGAACAATCTGGAGGAGAAAACAATGGGACTGACAGCTGGGGGAGGGAGATGGGAAAGGGGGGTGTAGGGAAAAAGGAAGTGCTGTTAACAAACCCAGGGACAAGGGAACACCAAGTGATCCAAATAGATGGTGAGGAGGGTGTAGGAGGCTTGGTAGAGTGTAACCAAGAGTAATGTAACCTAGAGGAATTACTGAAACACAAATGAAGGCTGAACATGAGAGTGGGACAATCAGAAAGTAAAAGGAAATCAAGGAAAGAGGTAGGAAGCAAAGGGCATTTATAGAGGTCTAAATAAAGGCATGTGCATATGTAAATATATTTATGTATAACGATGGGGAAATAGATCTATATGCATATATTTATAGGTTTAGTATTAAGGTAACAGATGTACATTGGGCCTCCATTCAAGTACTCCCTCAATGCAAAAATACTTTGTTGTATTAAAGTGGCATTCCGGGATGCTCACCTCCCCAACACAATTGCTGGAGGCAAATGGGTGCATAAGCAAATGTGGTGACTGAAGTTGATGGTGGTCGGCTATCAAAAGTTATACATTCTGGGGTCTTAAAAGCTTGAAGTTAAACAAGTGGTCATGTAGCTGAGAAGCAACAAAGCCCACATGAAAGAAGCACACCAGCATGTGTGATCACGAGGTGTCGGAAGAATCAGGTATCAGACATCATCGGAACAAAAAAATCATATCTTTGTGAATACGGGGGAGTGTGGAGTGAAAACCCAAAGCTCATTTGTAGATAATTGGACATCCCCTTACAGAAGGGTAGCAGGGAGGAGAGGAGCCAGTCAGGGTGCACTGTAGCAACAATGAAACATACAACTTTCCTCTAGCTCCTAAATGCTTCTTCCCCCACAACTAAAATGATCCCCATTCTACCTTACAAATCTAGCTAGACCTGAGGATGTACACTGGTACAGATAGGAACTGGAAACACAGGGAATCCAGGGCGGATGATCCCTTCAGGACCAGTGGTGAGAGTGGCGATACGAGGAGGGTAGAGGGAGGGAGGAATGGAAAGGGGAAACCGATTACAAGGATCTACATATAACCATCTCCCTGGGGGACAGACAACAGAAAAGTGGCTGAAGGGAGATATTGTATAGTGTAAGATAAGACAAAATAATAATTTAGAAATTATTCAGGGTTCATGAGGGATGGGGAATAATTATCAGCTGATGCCAGCGGATTAAGTGGGGAGCAAATGTTTTCAGAATGATGAGGGCAATGAATGTACAAATATGATGTATGTATCAATTGTGATAAGAGTTGTATGAGGCCCCAAAAATTGATTATAAAAAAAGAGAAAAGAAATAACAGTATGAAAACATCCCCCAAAAAAGCATGCCTCTCTTGTCCCTCATATCCTAATCACCTGAACTCACTCCATGTGACTTCTTTCTGTTTCCATGAATGAAGGACAGTGGTTTGACAACACAGAAGAGAGGGGGAAAAAACAAGGGTGTCACCCAAACTGCTGAGTTTGAAAAATGTTTCCAAGAATGTAATCACAGATTAGACAAATGTGTGAAGTGTAATGGAGAGTACTATGAAGGGGATAAAAAATTTAAATGCATAGTTTTGAAAAAATTGTAGTTTTTGTCGGGTTCCCCCTAGTAGCTTCCAATTTCATAGCAACTCAAGCCATCACCATACATCAAACTGACAGAGAAGGGGTGGGTTTTGTGTGTAGGTGGTGTTGGTTATTGCACAGGGGCAAGGGACTTCTGGTGGCATAGTACCTTATGCCTTGGGTGTCAACTGTAATGTCAGTAGTGGGGAACCACCAGTCAGTCCTCAGAAGAAAAGGATGAGGCGTTCTACTCCCATAGAGTTAGCCTTTGGGAAACCCACAGAGATAGTTCTGCTCTGATCTCATAGAGTCGCTATGGCTCAGCATCGACTCCATCGAAGTGAGCTGACAAACTAAAGGCAGGAGATCTGAAAGAGGATGCGGAGACGTTGTCTCAGGTACTTTGGACATATTACTATGGTGGAACCAGTCCTGCAAGAAGGGCATCATTTTTGGCAGAGGGTTAGCAAACAAGAGGAAGACCCTTACTTAGGTGGATTGACACCGTGGCTGCGAGAATCGGCTCAAATACAGTAACAAGTGCGAGGATGGCGCAGGACTGGGCTTTGTTTCTCTCTCTAGTGCACAGGCCCCTATGAATCCGAACTGACTCCAGGGCTCTACAATATCAACTACTACAACCCTGAAGTTCAAACCTACCCAGTGGCTTCCCAAAAGGGAGGTGTGGCCATGTGCCTCTGTAAAGATGACAGCTAGGGAGCCCCTGCGGGGCAGTTCTACTCTGTGGCACAGGGGCAGCCAGGAGTCGGAATGTGCTTCACAGCAAAGGGTGTGCTTTGTCTCAGTTTGTGCCTGCTGCTGTTTATGCTATGCACTGAGTTTAACATGTGACACTCAGGAGCGAATGAATGGAAACACACCCATGATGCTTCCATGATGCCAGATGCAAGCTGACACTGTTTCTGAGTTCTGGGCATATTATTTTTTCAGAGATAATTTCCTGTAGCAGTGACACACCGAGTCCTATTTCATGTAAAAGCATCAGCAGCAGAGGAAAGCACTGCACAGAGAGAAGACTATGACACGTAACAGGCTTTCCATAGAGGAACAAAAGGGTGGATGTCTTGGGCTGCACTCTTTTCTTGTATACAGACAGTAAACAAGCTGAACACATCTCACCTAAGCATAACATTACAACTACTTGAAGCCCAGCTCAGGCATCTGGACAAGAGGCAGCAAGGAAGGATGGGAGAGAGTTAATGGGCTGGGCGTCCCCAAAGGTGCAGAGTGGGAATCAAGGGAGGATCCAGGACGAGCCAAGGCTTCTGGCAGAAGTCTGAGAGGAGAGCAGCAGAAAGGAGCTGCTCTCTGGGTCCTCACAGATGTAGCCAGTGAGAGAGCAGCAGTGCTGCCCCCTGGCGGTGCGCCGAAGGCAGGGCCGCTTCCCCCAGGGCTGGAGAGCTCTGGGGAAAGACAAATCCTGTCACTTTGGATGCCAAGTAAGGGGGCACTGTGTGCCGGTGGTGTACCTATGTTGGCCAAAGCGCTGCCCACTGTGCATTTGCTTCCCACAAGCACAGTTATCCTTCCTCGTGCATCCAGGAAAGACAGTTCTAGAAAAACACAAGCAGTAAAATAAAACACTGCCAGGTCTCGAACCATCCTCACCATTGTTACTATGCCCACTGATGTAGCCACTGGTTCGAGCTGTTTTATTGCCCGTCCTCCACTTTTTGCCAAGCATCATGTCCTTCATGGACTTGAGACTGGTCTCTCCTGACAGCACGTCCAAAGATATCAAATGAAGTCCAGCCATCCTTTGTCCCCATGTTCTCTTGGCAGTCCTTGTACTTTTATTGCTCAGTGTCTGATTATTTGGGACCAGGCCTTATTGCTGCCCCTTCCTCACCTTGGCCCCCAATCCTGACCCCAAGCCCTGCACATCCACTGTGTGAAACCTCCTGTTCCTGTAACCATCCCTGTGCTTTTGTGTGTGGGGTCTAGCTGGGTTCCCCTGGCAATTCGCCAGCTGCCCTTGGGAAAGTTCATGGAGTCGGCTAATTAGTAGAAAAGCCAAACGTCCAGCTGAGATTGGTTTACTCCCTAGCACCCTTGGGCAGGAGCACAGCCCCACTCCCGGTCCCAGGTAGCCAACGACCACACCTAGGTTCTCCGGACTTGGCAGCTGTAACATGTGGCCTGGGCTTCCCCTTCATTTCCTGCTCCTTTCTGGCTTGCTGTCTGACTTTTCTTTGCGGAATTAAAGCTGCAAATTGACAGGATCCCATAAACACTCTAAAGCCACAAAAAAACACCAAATGCCCACCCAAACATGTGAAACTTCCAAAAATCATCCTTAGAAGATTCCCAAACCCTAAACATTCCTAAACCCCATATATGCCCTGAAAACACCATGAAAGCCCTAAGAAAACCTAAAATGCTGGGGGAAAAAAACACATATAATATTAAAAATACCCTAAAATCCCTAAGGAACTCTGTAACATCACTAAAATCACCATATTGTGCTGAAAAATACCTATACACTCTAAAAAACCACCCCTAAATCCCTTAAACACTCCCTAAAATCTTATAAAACACCCTAAAAACCCCAAACCACCCGAATGCCCCAAACACACCTTGAACGTCCACAAACAACCTAAAAGCCCTAAAAAATCACATGCCACCAAAAAGCCCTAAATGACCGCAAAATTCCAACTCATAGCCACCCTATAGAGGGCTTCTGGAGCTGTCAGTCTTTTATGGGAACAGCTTTATCGTTCTCCCAAGGAGAAGTTGGTAGGTTTGAAACCCTGACCTCATATTTAGCAGTCTAATAATTGCTGGACAGTGCCACCAAGGCTCTACTGGTGTAGTGGGTTACACATTGGGCTGCTAACCTCAAGAGAAACGGTTCAAAACCACCACCCACTCCTTGGGAGAAAGAAGAAGCTTTCTTTCTATTCCCCTAGATTTCTCATTGAAGGTGTAAAGTAACCTGTTAAATGCTCGCAGTGGCAGCAGCAATGTCTCATAACCATGGGGAAATGTGGTTCAGAAACTTCAGAAGCAAGCATCCACCAGTAGGTGACTGACCAGCAGTATTGACTTGGGCAAAGAGAAGGTGACATGGAAGGGTAAGGAGAAGAATGCGTGCAGAGGGCAGGTTGGCAGCTGAGCCTAAGTCCAGTAGAAACAACAGCAGAATGGCCTGTTCCTGGAAGGGCCACAGGAGATGGTGCGACTTCATGTAGCCCCCACTTACATGTGTAACAGCAGCAATTGCCTGAACACGTGGTCTCCCCAGGGAGGAGCCTTTGTGTGGTGTTAAGATGCTGTTACTGTCTGTTGTACTGTGGTGGCCTGCATTTGGCTGTAATGGTGGAAATTTTGCAGCCAGTAGTTCAAATGCCTGCTGGGTCACTCACTGCAGGTAGACTTCAGCAGTTTCCAGACAGAGACGAGGGAGGAGGACCTGGTCTTCCACTTCTGAAAGAACTGGCCAGTGTGAACCTTGTGAATGGCAGAACACTATACCTGAACATGAGTACCGCAGGCTATAAGGCATGATGGTTTGACACAGTGGCTGCAGCAATGTGCTCAAACATAGGATAGTGCTGGCCTGGAAAATAGTTCATCGTCCATTAAAAAAAATCATTATATAGGGGCTCATACAACTTTTGTTGTTGTTTTTCCCTAAGGGAGAGCAGTGTATTGGTACACTGAGAGGTATATAGATCAATGGATTCGAACAGAAAAGCTACACATATATTCACCAGTCAACAGGAACCTAGCCTTCGAAAAAGGACACAGAAATATCCAAAGGGACAAATTCTGCTTGCTCAACAAATGGTGTTGGACAAACTGAGATACCGTATGTAGGAAAATGAAGCAAGCCCCAAACCTTCCCCCATGCACAGAAATTAACTGAAGAGGGGTTAAAACCTGAAAGTAAACCTCCGGGCTATCATAATCATTTTTTCGATGACCTCATCGGTCAGAAATCATTGTAGGAACGCCAAAGCGTTCTTGTGTTCAACGTCTACATACATAGCAGGTGCTCCAGTAAAGGGGAATCTTGGTGGAGCTGGCTCATCCATTCCTGAAGAGAGTAGAGCACCACGTTGGCCCATCACAGAGCTCAGGTGTAGAATCTTCCTCACTGTCATCCTTTATCTCAGCAGTGTCAGTGTTGGATTATGAATTTCCCAAAGAACCAGTATCGCTCAATTCTGTGCACAATGCTGACTCACTCTCGCTGTTATTTCACTGGTCTAAAAACCCATTTAGGTTAAAATGACACTTTTTTGATGCCATGACCTAAAATTTTTAGTGAGAAAATGTTCCCAATGACATTACATGGGTCTTCGTCTAATCCTGATGCCATGTTCTTTTTCACAGAGACCAGCTTCTTGTATAAATTGCTCAGCATACAGATGGAATAAGAACAGTGAAAGGATACAACCCTGATGCACACCTTTTCTGATTTTAAACCATGCAGTATCACCTTGTCCTGTTCACAGTCTCACCTGGTTCTATCTCTTGGCCTTTGCATATGAGTACAATGAAGTGTTGTGCAATGCCCATTCTTTTCCATGGTATCCCCAAGATTCACCTCCTTCCACTCGTGGTTTCCAGAACGTGGGGTTGGGACAAAGCCTGGATAGTCTCATGGCAAGACCAGATCAGGAATGGAGCTGAGCCGGGAGCAGCTTTATTTGCTTGCTCCAGGGAAAGTCTGCCAATGTGACTAAGCCTCAGGGGCTTTCTACAAATGATAAAGGTGAATCCCTCTCTCGTTACCCACTGATCATCTCTGAGCCTCTTGCTCTCATATCCCTTGCACAGACCTCTACCATTAGATGGACAATTCGGTAACGTTTGAACACTTTTCTGATGCTGAGCCTGGGGAGCAACTAATAGCTGAGTAAATATTGATTGAAAGATGGTGAGTGGAAGAAAATAGCTTTGCCAGGTCCAGGTTGTGATGGAGATGAGAGTGTTACCAAATCCTGCTGTCCCCATGGTGGGTTTGCTGTATTGTGCCCAGTCCTGAAAGTCTGAGTCAGGGGTTTTAACGTGGCCCCTTTCAAAACATATAGGTGGAATTCTTGGACCATGAGCTGTCCATAAAGCTTTACCAAGGAGATGTCCGCCCTGGAGCGAAACAACCCAAGAACCTAGATCTTCGTGAAGGTGTTGGTAAGGGATGCAGCGGAAATCATAAACTTGACTGAAAGCAAAAGAAACTTTGCCTTCATGTGCCTGCAGCTGGACGAAGTGGTGCTGGAGCACACCCTCCTTTGTGATTCTTCTTGTTCTTTTTATGAGCTGCTCCCTGGCCTGTGTAGTCCCGTAAATCTGGAAACTCTTTGCTGGTGGGGGCAATTGTTATATCCTCCCCCCAGATCCAGATGTCTTGTCCATGGTCAGTGTGCAATCCTTGTTTGCCAGAGGAGTGGGGCATCTAAAGGCAGGCAGGGGTCACATACTTTTTTTCTACACTTTCTAGAAAGACCAGAGCTAAACATCTTGCAGCCCTTTTCATGTCCTCATTCTTTTCTGTATTTATTTTCCATGAAAGAGGAGAAGAAATGCGACAGCATCTACTGACAGCAAGTCAAATGCCATCGTGTGTGTTCAGAGGGCAGGCTGGTTCTCATTTGCCTAACTCATCAGTCCCATCGTGCCATGTCCATGTTAGATTGTTTAGGGAAACAGATGACATATGTTATGATGCTAAATAAGCTGAAACAGTGCCAGGATGGAGGCAGAAGGGTTTTATTTGTTTGTTTTTAAATGAAGCATGGCTTTCTAGTGACTTATTGTGGTGGGGAAGGGGGGCACCGAGAGCAACAAGACATGGCTGTGACAGTGGTCTGGGAATTGAGACAAATCATTGCTTCTGCAGCAGAGATGAGCTGCCTCTGACCTGTCAGTTACTTGAAGGGAGACTCTGCATTTGGTCAGACAAGTCTCAGTTGGAGATGGTACCAGCTTTCCTCCTGAGCCTCTGTGGTTCCCTTTGAACTACACAGGCCCGAATCGCTTTTAGCTGAGCAACAGCAAATGGCAACACAGACTTGCCATATTGCTCTTTTGCGTACACTCTTTAAAAATCATACTAAATATACATGCATCAAAACATTCGTCACTTCCACGCTCTACAAGATTATAATTAAGTGGCATTCTGCATGTTGTTCATATATCATCCTTACCCATTCCAAAATTATGTCATCACCCTTATGGAAGCTCAGTATCGTCTCAGGGATGGCACTTCCCCTCCAGGCCCTACTGGGTTAGGCTGGGTTGACTAGAGAAATAAATCCAAGGACACTCATATAGGTATAAGAAAGACTCCACCTCACTTATTTGTCCAATTGACATGGCATTATGTAACAACCATACTTACCTTCCTACCTATCCCTGGAAACAATTGGGAGATGTTTGTCTCTATTCATTTTCCTAGCCTAGATATTTTTTGTAAGTGGAATTAAGCAAAATGTGTCCTTTTTGAAGCTGATTTATTTCACTCAGCATAATGCTTATGAGGTTCATTCCTCTTGTAGCCTGTGTCAAGAGTTCATTTCTCTTTATGGCTGAGTAGTAGTCCATTGTATATACCGTAGGCAACATGTTTGACTTATCCATTCACCTATTGATGGGTATTTAGACCGTTGACACGTTTGCGAGATTGGGAATAATGTTGCAAGGGCCATCTGTGTATTTGTATCTATTTATGCGCTTGCTTTTAATTGCTTATATCCTTCATTTCCTTTTCTTTCCTTGTTAGACTCAGTATGATCCCCTTCTGCCCATCCTCTAGCCTCACAACCTCTGTGTCTGATGTGCCAGGATCTCACCAGAAGCCTTAACACCAAGATTCTGAGCCCTGACTGACCATTCTGACCATCCAGGGAATTGAATATTCCGGAGCACACAGAAGATGAAGTTATCAAAACTCCTTAGGCATAACCGAACAACTGGAGGGAGTGCTTTATTGGGCTGGGGGGCTGGGGATTATAGTTGTGAAGGACACCAAGAACAATTGTCATTACCTAGACTGTAAAGACTATGTTCGACATCCATGCTGGTGAGTAGCAGCTGGATTTCAGAAGCTCACAAGTGGCCATCTAGGTGGCAAGTATTGTCACCCTCACTCTGGAGGAAAGAGTGGTGAGTGGACCACATGAACATTAGACTTCATGACTCTGAGCACAGAATAACTAGATGATCTCCAACTATCAATTCCAACTTCTTTGAAAGGGATCACATCCAAAGGTCCTAGATAGTGAAGCAAAATTCACAGTCATAAAAGAGACCAGGCTTATTGGCTGGATAGGGACTAACAGAACCTCTGAAACGATGGTCCTTATTCACTAAGTTTGAAAATGAACTCCTACCTGTAGTTCAATATTCAGCCAAATAATAGATTGGTCTATAATGGGAGCAATTACACAAGTGAGGCACGCAAACCTGAAAACAGCAAACCATTTGATCTCAAAAGGGCAGTATTAATCCAAGGCCCAAGTTCAGAAGGGTAGGAAGAGAGGAGGAAGGGAAACAGAAGACATAAGTAGGGAGTGGAACAAGTCATATTATATTGTGGAGATTGCAATAAGTGGCATAAAACACAATGGGTATGAATTGTTGAATAAAAAACTGATGATCTTGGTAAACCTTCACCTAATTCACAATAAAAACTTATGAGAGAGAAAAAAATCCAAGCACCTAGGCTGCATTCCAGGCCAATAAAATCGGACTCAGTGGAGATGGGACAAAGATGTCTTTTGGACAGCTCTCTGGCGATCCCAATGAGCACACAGGCTGATACCCACCATCTGGAAACTATGGGGTAGCTGCTTCTCCGGTAATGCCTCGGGGGAGCGCTTGGGTCCCTCAAAGAATGTGGGATGATGAAGGGGCAAAGGTCATCAAACCTCACCCACAGCTTTACACTGGGGGGCTGCTCTCTGAGGAATGTGGGAAGGGTCCACTTGCATGCTGTCTCTGTGCAGCAGATCCAACAGACTCAACACCTTTCCAAAGCTGGCAAGAAAGTCCGAGAGACTAGATGTGGGCACCATGCTGTGAGTTTCCCAGAAGGCACGAGACAGATCGAGAGCAGTCACAGGAACACAGACTCCTCCGGAAATGCCGCCATGCGCAGAACATGCATCTCTAATTTCATTTCACACTGACTCAAGCATTCAGTCCTTTTTACGAAAACCCAGCTTCTCATTACAGTAACCGGTTTAAAATGACAATCTTCTGTTGAGCAAGTCTAAGAAATGACCTTCCTTTATTTTACATGGTATAAAAATTCAGTTTCCTAGGCCGATGGGCTCTAGGGACAGGTGTTTTTATGTACTAGACATGGCTTTCAAAGTTCTTCAATTGCCTAAATTAATAACGACTTTTTTCCTTTGGCTTTTCTAAGGGACACATTAATTTCAATCTTTTTCTAAGGAAGTGAATCTCTAGCTATCTCATTTGGATAACTTTCTGCCTTCAGAGTAGAATTTGAAATAATCTGCAAGGTTACCCCTTCCCCACCCTGCCCCAGCAGCCCAGCCTCTTTCTTCCTTCCAGCCTCCAGCCAACGGGGTTTGGTTGGGAAAGGAGATGCAGAAGGGAGTCTCTGGATTTTTCTATCAAAAGGTTGGCCACAACCCCCAGTAGACCAAATGTAATTCATTATGGCGGGTTTTGGTTTTACTACATTAAGAGTTATCCTTAGGGAAATTACAAACAAACAGAAATAGGAAGACTTTATATTTTATTAACGGATGTACTGCTCAGTCTCATTATATTTTAAAAGACAAAGTATAAAAAGAAAATCTGGCTCCATTTAAAATGTCCTGACTAGCAGAACTTAAAATACACAAATCTTAACATGAAAGTCTAGATGAATAAATAAAATAAACAACGAAACAGCTTTCTCAGGAAAAGCCATAATAAAGAGCTCGACTATTTTTTGAGCTGTTTAAGATGCTCGTGTTAAAGGGAAAAGAGTATCATTGTTGACTTTGAAATGTAGAACCATTTGCTTAATTCAGTGATGCTAAAATGGGCAGTTTGGCTGAAGAAAGAAATTGGCTTGTAGCATTTGATGAGCAATTTCTTCTTTTGAATATAGAAATGACCAGGGATGCGGACACGCCTTTTATTCTTTTGAGGACCCTCTAACCAAGAAATCTTTTAAATGATCATTACACAGTGAATGCCTGGAGGCTCTGGAAACTATTTATTTTGACATTATTATAAGCTCAAAATGATTCCCCAATGCAAAAGAAGAAGAGAAAAAGCAATTAAATACTAAGCTGTAAACACTGGAAGCTTTTCTGTGCTGAAAATAATTGGACAGAGTTTTTTTCTTTTTTTAAGTAATAGTGTCCAAAGAGATTCAATGATCTTATTGCTTATGGATTTGGAGCTTAACTATATTCCTTATTTTAAATTTGATATTAGAATAGCAAGATTATAGACCTTGATACAGTGTGACTTGGAGAAGTATCGTTTCATTAAATTATCAAGTTAAGGCTCAAGGAGCCTGGTGGAATGTGTGTGACCATGAGGCCAGCCAGTTGGAATCCGCTATGGCTCACAGAGAAAGATGCGGTTCTCAGCTCCTGTAAAGATTTAGAACTTCGGGAACCCACAGGCATAGTTCTACGTTGTCCTTTCAGGGGTCCTCAAACTTTTTAAACAGGAGGCCAGTTCATTGTCCCTCAAACCCGCTGGAGGGCCGGACTATAGTTTAAAAATAAAACTATGCACCAATGCCTATGCGCACTGCACATACCTAATTTGAAGTAAAAAAAAAAAAAAAGGGGGCAAAAACACCCGGCATGCTGAATAAATGTCCTCTGAGGGCCATGTGGTCCGCAGGCCATAGTTTGAGGACCCCCTAGATTGATATAAGTCAGAATCGACTTGATAGTGTTAGGTTTCTGGGGTGGTTGACCTCAGTTCTTGCTTAGCAACGCTGAAAGAATTCATATGGCAGAAGCACTTTTGTAAATCCAAGTGAATGTTATGAAAGAAAGTTTCAGGTATCGCAGTCCCCAAAAGTCCCCACTATCTCCGGAAAGCACGCCGGGCTGCATGGCAGGGGTGGGGAAAGTTTGCAGCTGAATATGGCGGTTTCATGGGAGGAATACCTGAGCAGGAGTGCAGAACCAGCTGAGGAGCCACGGCAGGAACCCCCAAGGGCCTCACCCTCCACTTGCAGAGCACGTGAACAAGGGAGGGCGACAAGGAGCCCAGGCCTACTTCTATCACCTCCCAACACCACTGGAGGGCATTGGTCGATCGTACTGGTTGATTTTGGTGCACTTTTGTGAAGTCCTATTCTGTATGACCAGGTGGACCTTCCACCTGGGTCTACATGACTTGGGTCAGAGCATGCTCAGTTCTGAATTTTGCCATAGGTATCTAATGAGTGTGCCTGATTTATTTCCAACCCCTTTGTTGTGGCCCGGACAGCTCATTTTCGTTTAGTGCTGGCATTTGGGAAGACAAGCCCTAATCTAGCAACCTGTCAATAGCAGTAAGTGAATGGAATTAAAACTCAACTCATAGCCATAAATTCAATTCGGACTCATAGCGACCCGAGAGGACAGGGCAGAATTGCCCCCTGAGGATTTCTGGGGCTGGAATTCTTTACAGGAATAGAAGTCTCTTTTTTCTCCCTCCCAGTGGCTCCAAAGGACTGACCTTGCAAGGAGATGTCCAGCGGGTGCCTGCAGGCTCCTTCATTGAAAATCTCTGCTAGTTTATGAAGCGGGAGGGAAATTTTGAGGAGGCCGTCTGCGGCAGAGTTAACTCCCCATTAAAGCCAATGAGCTTTTCCACATCTCTCAAAAAACAAACAAAAAAACCTAAAGTGACTACTTCAGATTAATATGCTGTAGGTAGAACCACCTCCCACTCAGCAAACCAAACCAATCAACCAACCAACCAAACAAACAAAAACACCCCAAATCCTGTTGCCTTCAAGTCAGTTCTGACTCATGCTCACCCCTTGTGGTACAGAGTACAATTGTTGCATGAGGTTGTCTAGGCTGTACCCTTTATGAAAGCAGATGACCCCTTCCTTTTGTGGTACAGCTAGGTGGATTTGAACTGATAACCTTTATATAAGCAGCCCTATCCAGCGATCTATGTCAACTAAAGTGTCAAAGCATGTAAAGACTGATCCACAACCCCCACTTCTCTCTTCCTCTTCTGTGATGACCTGGAATCCACCTTTTGATCTGGTGGCACCATATTTGTGAAGCAGCCCGAGTCACTGACGGACGGTGTGCAGGACAAACACCCTGTAGAATTGCCCTTCCAGCGTCAGAATTTGCATGAACAAGAAATAAACTTCTAGATTTTAAGCCACTGAGGTTTCAGGGGTAGCTTCTTTCTGCAGAACAGACTAGGCTATCCTGCCTGATCATCTCTTCACAGGGTTTTTGTGGAGAGCTACCGGAGCAGCTCGATCCAGGGGAGCTGCCAAAGCAGATACCTACACTTTATCTGGGATTGTAGGTTGTAGTACCAAAGTTTTTATTTGCCCGGGAGGCACTGAGTAAATTTTTTTTCTTCTGAAAACAGGACAATATGTAAGTAAGTTTGGAGACATATGTAGCTGGAGCTGAAAGTCCTCTTACCTTGCAGTTTTCTTTGGTAGAGATAGACTTGTTCTTAATGAAACCCATGACAGTCAGTGTCACAAATGACTTCTGAGGAGAGGCCAAACAGCTAAGTCAAGGCCAGCCTACCGTTCTCTTAAATGCTGTCTCATGCTCTCATCTGCTCTGACGTGTTTGCTCAGGGGCATGTGGCAGCCACTGGGCGGGCCTTACCATTGGCACTGAAAATCATTGTAGGGGATATTAGAGGATTTACATCAAGAAGACCTGACTTCCTGGCCATTGCTCGGGGGCCACAGTTCCCAAGACAATCAGTGTCAAGGGCAAAACAAAATAAAACATGACGAGGCCTCTGGGGCTGGGTTGAGCTGGATATGTAACCAAAGCCCCCTTCTACCAGGATCTTCCCAAGAGGAGATTGCTCTTTTCCATAGCTAAACAATTTTGTTTAACACACGTTCTGCTGGGGAACCTTCTGGGAAGCAGAAGAAAATAAATCTGCCTTCCTTTGAATTAAGCTGGGTTGGGTCCAAGCCCTGTGTAGTGTGTATTCTTATCATAACATCTAAAGGAGTCTCATTTCACCATTCTTAGCTATTAAAAAAAAAGTTCCAGGCACAATAATTCAATTTAAAATTACACACCAGGAGTAGTTCATATTTAATACACTTTATACAGGTATTACAGGTACAAGGGACGTACTTGTTAACTGCCAGGTTGCTGGCTTGAACCAACCAGCTACTCCACAGGAGGTACTGTGTTTCTGTGAAGATTTTCAGCTTGGAAGCCCACTGGGAGAGCTCTCCTCTGGCTTGAGTCTGAAGGTGCTTGACAGCAGTAGCCTTTTGTTTTTATAGAGGTATAAAGCTTTCTTTCTTTCTTTTTTTTTCTCGGTATAAAGCTTTTTAGAACAACAAAAACAATTCCTTTTGGAAGTAAGCCAGAGATAAAACCACAAGTTACATGCTTTACTTTTTTTCTGTCCTGCTGCTGGCAGCCACCCTTTCATCGATTGTGCACACCAGCATGGTGGTGAAGTGGTGAACTCTGCGCTCTCACTCCCCTGGCTACACACTCGGTCTCCTCACTCATCGTGTGGCTTCACCCAACGCACGGAGCCTCCTGCAGGCTCCTCACCCTGTGTGTGTAAAAGTGCGAAGGAGACAGACTTCCTCAGAGCTGTGCTTTAGAGAGAATCCTCCTCACATACTCAGCACCGCCTTGAATAGGGCAGCACTGCATACATGACATCTACTTGATGATTGTTGATGGTGTGGTGGTGTGTTTGTACGGATAAAAAAAGAGCCCTGAATGGTTATGTAACAAGTAAGGGAATAAATAGATCTTCCTTCATCCACCTTCATCTTTCATTGTTCTATCACTCCCTGATTGCAATATTAGAGGCTAAAATGGGCAGAATTCCCACCTCTGAACAAAGTTTGTGCACATGGGTGTGCATGCTTGTGTGTCCATGTGAGTGTGCCTGTACAATGTGTGTGCACGTGTGTGTGCACATGTGCACTGGAGCCTGGCAGCAGCAGGGGAGGCGCCTGTCTCTGTTCAGCAGTATCTGACGGCTGCTGCAGGTGTAATGAGAAGTGATTGGTGATCTGTTCAGGGAGCTCCTGGGGTGGACTCAGGGAAGGAGCAGCAAAGAAGACATACTCATCTCCCCCATATGTAGATGAGGTGATGGAGGTGGGCGGTAGAGGAGCAGCTCCTTAGTAATGAGATCACAGGGGAAAGGCCTTGGATGAGGTGCCAGACATCCCTGCTTTCCCAGAGAGGGTGGGGACTGGGAACGAGGCTGCATCCTGCCTAATCAGTTACAGTTGCTCTGTCGCTCTGGGGAGGGAGGCAGATGAGGCAGGGAGCTTCCGGAATCTCTCATCTCCAGTCCTTCTAGGTGGATGTGGGAGCGTGTGAGGACGGCCACACTGGAGGGTCAGGGTTGATCGCCTTGCAGTGTGGAGCCCGGCCTGGACCTGCGTTGTGCAGGGTGACCAAGGAGCTCTGAGGGCACGGTTCTGGGTGGGGGCTTTGTCTACTAAGACCCACAGCCGCGCCCTGTGTCGCAATGTTGGCATGCAATGTGCAAAGACTTGAGACAATGTGAAATGGACCATCCACTTCACTTGGAAAGACAGGAGGGCTGAAAATCAGATTGGGAGATCTGATCTCGTTTGCTGCACAGTTGTGAGAGGAGATATTCCTGGCTTCTCTCATGTTGGGAACCGGGCATAATCAGCCTGACAAAACCAAGGCCATATTGCCTGCCCAGCAGGGCTAAAGCCACGTCACCTCAACCTTATCTTACCCTGACACACACCAGATGGCCCACCCTTGTCTGCTCCAGCACCGGACATTCCAACTGCAGACTTGCGGCCGCCTGCCCTGTGTGCTCTACACCCCCGCCCTTCCTTTTTTTTATCTCCCCTTTGAACTCCCTTGTTTGCCTCACCCTTTATAGAGAGGCTTGTGTAGCAATAAACTCAGACCTTGACAAGAATCTGCTTGGTCTCGCTCCTCTCTCTCGCCCGTTTCTCTTTCAGGCTGGGTCCTCCTTGGAACCCCTCGAATAACTGAGTCCCGCGGGTTGGGGCACTCTCACACATGAAACTATATTCCTCCTCAGGCATCAAGGAGGTGATACGAATGCTTTGATAGCCTAGTATCTGTCAGCTGGGAGGCACAACATAGTGAGAGCCCTTATTAATCACTTGGAGATTAGCTGAGGGGTGGGAGAAGCCAGGCATGAGGCTTTCCAGGGCTGCTCAGCCTGCACAGGAGTCCTTTCCTGGGTTGGACAGAGGTGCTGCCATCTGAAAGCTCAGATAGAGCAGTTGGAAAATTAACTGACCTGGTACAAGATCTATTTACATATATCAAAAGATCCTGGGTAATAACATCTCATGTTTGTGCAGCATGCCACATTTGTCAAAGGGCTTTCTCATTTACTGTCTTACTTGGTCCTCAAACTAAGAGGCCTTTGGGCAGCTATTGCTGTTTAATTTTGGGCGTGGTAACAGCTTTGGGTATAGTACTGGGCTTGGAATCAGGCTGTGCAACCCACAGCAGGTCACTTAGCTGCTCTGGATTGGCTTTCTTCCTCTACGAAGGTCAGCGCTTGGACTAGACCATTTTCCCAGTGGCAGCTCTGCTGACATTTTGGCCAACATCGTTCTTGTGGGGCTGTGTTGTTCCCTGCACCAGGATGCTAAGCGAGCATCCCTGGTCTCAGCCCACTAGATGGCAGTGGGACTCCCTTCTTCAGAATGTCTCCAGGCATGGCCAAATGTCCCCAGCAGAGCATGCTGCTGGGCTGGCGCACGGCAGGATGATGCACTCAATGAGTTGGATTTTAAGTTTTCAGGTACTTTACATGTCTGCACAGGGAGACTACATCAACAATTACCCAGCAGTCAATGGATCATCACTGACCCTCTCTATAATTCCAACTGAGATCATGAAGCACCGACTGAGTTTCTGAGCTTAGCACCCTGCATGGCACAAGTTGTTTAGCACTCAGCTACAAACTAAAAGGTTGGCAGTTCCAACCTATCCAGAGGCCTCTTAAACAAAATCCTGGTGGTCTGCTTCAGAAGAGTTGGAGCCATGAGCACCCCATGGAGTGAAGAGATATAAACATGAATGTGGATGGGACTCTAGGTATAGCTACAACCGGGAACCATGGAATCAACTACATCATGGAATCAACTTCAACTCCTGGCCTCCTTGTGTGTCCAAGAAGAACTGTGCTCCCCAGGGTCTGGAAAGGCTGCTTGGTCTGAAGTAGATTTGCAGGCCCTTCTTTCTAGGTGCCGCTGGGTGGCCTCAACCTTCCAAGCATGCTATTAAAAGCCAATCCGTCACCTGTGTGCATCACTGAAGACACACAGACACAGGGAGCAATGCCCTGGCTGGGGCACTGGAACAGCGCTGGCATGCAGTGAGTGCTGCCCAGTTAGCGAACAGGTCTTCCCTTGGTACTTTCTCAGGTCTGTGTGAAGCTTTCTAAGCATCCAGAGTTCTCGGCCTGATTCTGCTGCCAACTTGCAGTGTGGCTTCGAGCTAGTCTCTTGCCCTCTCTGGGCTTGATAACAAAAGCAGGGCAGGCCAGCCACAAATATCGTGTGGCTAGCAGGGGAAAGCAGTTGAGGACACAATTGCAGATGGAGTTCATCCTTTGGACTCATCGCCCCTCCTCCCTAACACCCCCCCCCCCACTCCACACACACACCTTTTCAACTGCACCAGATGGGTTTTAACTTTCCGGCACCAGAAAAGCAGACCTTGAGTTTTTTCCTTTATGGAATGTAGGCCATCCCTGCTTATGTGTCACATTCAGTCCTCGTTCTTCTCCCTACTCTTGTCCCTCCTCCAGTCATCAACAAGTGACTGCAGGGCGGTTTCCCAGCAGGGCTGTGCTCAAAGATTCATAATGCTGGGTTTTCCTTTAGTTCTCCACAGTCTTGGGCTTGGAACAATCCAGGCATTACCTTATCAAATGCTCATTTTAGGGGGGAAGGACGGGGGCACTGGAAACACCGTATGGGCTCAATCCTTTTCTGCACGTGTGTGAGGGGTTTCCAGGAGTTCGAATTTCAACTTAAGTGATTTATTTTTTGTTGTTTAATCGCGTGCCTGTCATCTGCTGGACATTTCTTCTACAGTGTTTTGTTGTTGTTAACCCCATTTCTAAGATCAGAGATAGAAGGGTCAGGCACAATAGGCAGTTAAATTGACTCAATCTGGGGTGTGAACCTGCTTCTGTCTGGTTCCTCATAGCCCTCAGTCATTTTAATGCAGGTGTTGTGAAGGGTGTGGGTTCAGCAGCCACACACTGCCTCATCTCGCCTCCTCGTTGATAGGCTGTGTACCCTTATGTGAGTTGTTTAATCTCCTACCAAGCTTGTGAGAGCACTACTTTTATTAGCTTCATTTTACCGAGACTGTGAGAGGTCAGGGGAGCGAAGGCTTACATATTGCCAGGCATATAATATGCTAATGATAGTCAAGATATATAACTAAGCATTTCTCTGTTCTTGGTTCTGTCAGTACCTGGTGTGGCCACAAAGGAGAAACCTGGTTTCCTGCTATTTTGAGCATCTAGTGTGAATGGCAGGAGATAAGTCACAAGCTAATGAACCCTTGTGGTGTAGTGGTTAAGCACCCTGGGCCCGGCTATCAAAAGATATAGTGTCCAGGGTCTTAAAGACTGGAAGATAAACAAGGGGCCATCTAGCTAAGAAACAACAAAGCCCACATGGAAGAAGCCACCAGCCTATCTCGACATGATCGCTGAAGACAAAGCGGGTGCATAAGCAAATGCGGGCATGTTTTCCTGATGTGCACTCACCCTTTACATAAAACTCTCTCTTATACATACGCGTTTCTGTGGATTTGTTTCGCTAAGGCACCCAGACTAACATAAGCAGCATGGAACGCATTTAAGAAGCCTAGACAAGGGCAGGGCAGGATATTTGGAGGGACTGGATCCAGAATTAGAGAGGAAGGGGTCCTGGAGGTGAAACGGGCTGCTAGCTCCCTGTCCCAAGGGGGACAATGAGACTGCTGGCTCCCATGAAGATTTACAGTCTTGAAAACTCCATATAGGGTCACTGTGGTTGGAATCCACTGGACGGCAGTGGCCTTTTGGGATTGAAGGTGGAAGCCACCAAAGAGCCTGCGGGGAGTGTGTGAACTTCTGGAATACAGCGAACAACCTCTGCACATCTGCTTTTCGTGCTGCCCAAGTCATGCATTGACATTTGTCCAAAAGTGAACCATCACAGCTGCTCTCTCAGGAAGCTGGGGGCTGAGCCCGCTGGTTCCACTCTGTCAGCATTTCTGGTCCGGGTACCTGCCCTCTGCCCCGGCACAGGCAATGGGCTTTTGGAAGCAGTGCTCCCTGGGTAGTGGGTGTGATTTGGCTCCTCTGGCCTAACATGATGAATGCTGAGAGGGGGTGGATACTAGGGGGTTAAGCTCCCTGACCTTTCCCTAGCCCAGGGGAAAACTTACTATTTAAAGTAAGTTTTAGACAGAATCTTTAGAAAGATAAATTGTTTACTTAATGTACACAATTACTCCCCAACACATCTGTTTTGTGTCTGCTCAACTCAACCTCATAGGCTATGGATGACCTTGAGCAAGTTTTTAAAGTCACAATGGGTTTCTACCAGGATTGAGAGTTCAGCTCTCTCAACTCTCCAACTGGTTATTAGCACCATAGTCTCATTTCTATTTATGGATTTACTTTGTTTGAGGGAAAAAAGACTCCCAATTCAACTTTATTTTATTAGGAACTCCTTTGCTATGTTTTACACAAGAAAAAGACACAAACCGCTGTTCTGGATGAAGGAGAGCATCCGCATGAGGCCACAATGGTGTCGGAAGGACCCACAGCCACAGTTACTTAAATAAAATGACACTCATTCTGTCCTGCTGACTCTGACTCATAGTGACTCTGTGTAGGGATCCTGAAGTTGCTACCTTTACAGGAAGCAATAACCTCATCTTTCTCCTGTGGAATGACTAGTGGCTTCGAACCAGCGATCTTGCTGTTAATAGTCCAACACTATCCAGCATCACCACCTGAGCTCCTGAAAGCTTAAATGAGACATGGAAAACAAACACCTTTGTCACAAAACTGTCCCTGAAGACGGATCAATTCATGGAGTTGCGGGAGGGCCTGTGAGAGCATGAGCGGGACCTTCATTGGGATGTGCACACGACCGTATATCGCTGAGTCTGGCCCGGGGAGTGGACGCAAGCTTTCCACTGCCGGTCAGCAGTAGGAAAGAACTCAATGGTGGCTGAATGTGTGGCCCCTCAAAATGGATTTAGGGTCTCCACATAGACTCTCACTGTGAGCCACAGCCTATTGCTCAAAATTTAAGCTTAAATATGACTTAAATGCCTAACATTCTGTTTCCTTAAACTAGAGTACTGCCAGGATCAACTAGAGGCCTGGATGACCTATCAGGTCTGAACAACGATCTCAAATCACTTCACATGATCCATTCCACCAGTCATGTCACCAGTCACACCTCCTCACTTACCCATTCCAGAGACTGTGCCTGTATAACCTATCGACTAACACATTCCCACATGTTGTGATTATGAAACCAACCATCATGCTGGAATAAGGACCAATCACGATGTAAGGGGCAGGGTCAATGGGAAAGCAAGATAGGGGCTGAGGGGAGCCAAGAGGGTCCCGTCACTCAATCCCTAAACCTGATCTAATGTCACTAGACTGGGGTCTTCCTCACATCTCAAGGGCACCCGATTCATGATTGAAGTGAATTGTGCTTATTCAATCTTTGTTCTGCTTACCGTCCTGCTATGCTGCCTCCTCTTCTTGCTTTATGTGTGTGGCTCCCTCTGTTGTGGTGACAAATGGCTTGAGAGGGATTTGACATAGGGAGAAAGCCCACCCACATCAACTGTCACCAGAAGCAGACACTAAGTTCATTTCTCTCACCTCACAGAACTATGCACATCAGACACTGGTAGAGCTGCCCGGAAGGGGAACCCTTAGTGCAGTGGTTCTCACCCTGTGGGTTGCGACCCCTTTGGGAGTCATATGACCCTTTCACAGGGCTCGTCCAATTCATAACTGTAGCAAAATTACAGTGATGAAGTAGCAAGAAAATCATTTAATGGTCGGGGGGGGGGGGTCACCACAACAAAAGGACCTGTATTAGGAAGGTTGAGAACCACTGCCTGAGTGTGCTTAGGACTTTGCTGCCCTCAGGGTCACCAGACATTCCTGAAGGCAGAGTCACTGCAGGAAGCCCTTCTGGGAAATGCCCTGAAGCCAGGTCTCAACCAACTCCATCCACCCTCACCCTCCTAGATCCTAATCATAGGCTGCATGGAAATGCTCCCTGCCACTTCAAAGACTGTAAGTCCATCGGAGCAGAAAGCCTTCTCTTTCTCCCTTGGAGTGGTGGCTGGTGAGTTCAAACTGCTCACCTTCTGGGTAACATAACCCACAGACCAGCTCCCCCTGAGCTCAGTTAGGTTTGCCACACAGCACACATTGTTGGGAACCTTCTGAAGTAGCTGTGCCATGTGCAGGTTGGGGGATTTCGCACAAGATGCAGAATTCCACCCTCTCTTGGAAAAAATAATTTTTGCAATAGCCTTGTATTCTCTTCTGGATCTGAGTAGCAGCTACTCTCATGCAGTCCTAGCACATACATGCTAGGTCTTACGCCGAGTCTGCTCCATGCTTTCCTGTGTCCTATGTGGCGCTGTAGGCCCCCAAGGCATGGACTCTGCAGCCTGGGTTCAAATCTCTCCTTTCCACTTCCTCACTGTGTGGTCATAGGCTCATGGCTTTATCATCCTGTGCCACTGATTTTTCATCTGTAAAATGAGGCAAGAATAGAGTCCACACATAGGCTTCTTAAGTGATATAATTGAATTATTATATACAAAAAGCTTAGAACATTGCTCGGCATCTTGCAAATACTGTTAGGTAGCTTAGCATAGGGAGTGGGTCATCCATTACATATGCTCAGGTTCAAACTTCCGGCCAGGAAGGGGTGGTACACCTAGGTGGGTGTTACACCTGGATTGGCCCATCTGAGCCAGGTGAATTCAATCCAGCCAATGGGGTTGACCAGGACCATCAACCATGCCTCCCTGTGGAGGAATTGAAAAGGCAGGATCTTGACCTCTCCGATGTCTCCCTTCACCCACTTTTCTGTTGTCCGTCCCCCAGGGAGGAGGTCACATGTAGATACTTGTAATCGGTTTCCTCTTTCCAATCCACCCTCCCTCTACCCTCCCAATATCACCACTCACAAATTATCAAGGTTTCTTGAGGGATGGGGGAGGAAGGGGTAAAAATGAGGACTTGATTGATGCCAGGGGCTTAAGTGGAGGCAAATGTTTTGAGAATAATGAGGGCAGTGAGTGTACAATGTGCTTTACACAATTGATGTATGTATGGATTGTGATAAGAATTGTATGAGCCCCTAATAAAACGATTTAAGAAAAGAAAGAAAAGGCAGGATCCTGGAGCCCACGTAGTGACTTTCTCTCCAGCAGCTTCTAGGCAAGCTGTGCAGGGGTGAGGGGCCCTGAGGTGCCTGTGTAAACCTGAAACTTCTTCTCTCAAAAAACTCACTTGGATCACAATCCAGGCTGCGGAGTGAATTCTTTCTCACGCGAAGCCAAGGACTGAGGTATATTTCTCCCACGAGAGATCTAACAATAGTATCTCTTATTATATCATTAGGAGCCCTGGTGGTGTAGTGGACTATGCATTAACCTGCTAATCGCAAGGTCAGGGGTTTGAACTGACTAGCCCCTCCGTGGGAGAAATATGAGGTTGTCTATTTCTGTAAGGCAATGGTTCTCAACCTTCTGAATGCCGCCACCCTTTAATACAGTTCATGTTGTGGTCACCTGCAACCATAAAATTATTTTCATTGCTACTTTATAACTGTAATTTTGCTATCGTTATGAATTGGATGACCCCTGTTAAAGGGTTATTTGATCCCCAAAGGGGTCGCGACCCACAGGTTGCGACCCCTGCTGTAAGGATTTAAAGTCTCAAAACCCCAAAGGGGCAGATCTTTGTCCTATTGGGAGTCAATAAAATGGTAGTTAGGTTTTTTTCTGCATCAGTATCAGATTCTGGTGGCAATCTCAGTCATCCTGCATTGTGGTCTGGTTTGAACTCCGGAAATGACTGCCCTGGTTTGAGGTGAGGGCCACGGTGCTTCAGTGGTAGACCTCTCATCGTCTTTCACCGGGAAGACCCGGGTTTGATTTGCAGCCAATGTGCCCCAGACTGTCAGTGAAGGTTTGTGTGTTGCTACGACACTGAGGCTTCAGTGGTGTTTCCAGACTGAAACAGAATAATGAAGAAAGACCTGATCATCCCCATCCACACATTGACCTATGGCCCACCACTGTTGGCTTCCTCTCCCAGTCCTGGTGGTAGCACAGATTGGCACAGTTTGCTCCACTGCCCATGAGGTGCCCATGAGAGGCTGAGTCGACAACCACAGTCAAGATCAACAGCTTAAACTCCATTCTGGGTCTATGGAAACAAGAACAACCTTCTGAAATGAGGTCACATTGCTATTTAGGACTGGGAGGATGCCTTTGTGATATGGATTGCACTCTGGATCCCGAGGGGGACTTTTAAACACAGCCACATAGCAGCTCCGGAAATTGTCATAGTGAGAAGGCAGGTTAAAAAAAAAAAAAAAAAAAAAAGCTTTTACTGGCTTGCTCAAAGGAGGCTGCGGGTAGATTGTGGGGTGGAAAACTCCTCTGGAAATGAAAAGTTTTTTTCCTTACATATGCATCATTTCTTCTGGTCCTGAAAGAAAACACAAAGCAGACGAGAGAAGGAAATGGAGACTAGCAGTCATCTTGTTGGTATTCCCACAGCACCCCCTCCTTAAGCACTTGCTGCCATCTCATCCAACTCCACTCAGTGTATTTCCACCCGGCAATGATGCAGAAATGTCTGCGTACTCCAGTTTGATTGTAGTCGGGCAACGTTTATGGCTTTGACATTCAACTGAGCATGGCAGGACGTCTAGAAACAATTATAACCAGCACCTGCTCTGTCTGTGCTGTGGGCAGGCAGTGACGGATTCCCAGCCTCTGGAACACTAGTGTTCCCTCCCAGCTCAGGATAATGACGGTGACACTCGGCCCCCTTGTTGTCTGGGGAGCTCAAGGAGCTCTCCTCTGAAACCTCAACTTATGGGCATTTCTTTAAGTGAAGACATCAAATTAGTGACTGGAAAGGAAGGCGTAGGAGATGATTATTGGCCACAAGACAAGCCTCAACCGCCTCCAGAGAGCATGTCTCCTAAGTACCAAGTCGGCGGTGACAGCTAGGGGGCCCTGGGTCACCGGGTGGTGTTGAGAGGGGACTCTGGGGCCCCAGCGTTGGACGCTGGCGGGTGCAAGTTCAAGAGGGTCAGAGGCTGATGCCTCCCCATGCCCCTGCCCTCCCCCAGCAAGGGCGCTCTGGGGTGCTGGGTCCTTGAGGCCCCGGCTGGCGGGGCCGCCCACGGTCAAGGCTTCGGGCACAAGCGCGGGTGCGCTGAGGCCTGCGCCGTGCGGGGGTCTGGGCTCAAGCAGGTGGTCGCGGCGGCTCCGCGGGCGGGCGGGCGCCCAGCAGGACGACCGACGACCCCCGGCGCGTCGCCGGCACCCAGTGCCCGGGCGTAGAGGCGGGCGGGGGGCCTGCGCTCCGCTGCCGCCAGGGCCCCCTCCTTCCGCGCCCCCCCCCCCGCGCCAGGTGAGCCCGGCCTGGGCCTCGGCGGGCGGTGGGGCTGCCCTCTCGCCGCCCTCCAGCGCCCCTCTCGCCGCCCTCAAGGGGCCGGGCTGCGCCGAGCCGGGCAGCCGCCGGCCGGGGCTGGGGGTTGGGAGGGGCGGGGGTCACGAGCGGGTCGCTCGTTCGGCCGCAGGCGGGGGGCATGGCCGGGCGGCCGCGCGCTAGGCCGGGCCAGCGGCCGCCACGCCCTCGGGCTCAGACTCCGACTCCGGCTCGGCTCGCCCTGGCGCCGGTGGCGCCGTGAGGAGGAGTCCGCGCTCCTCTGTGGCGGCAGCGGCGGCCGGCTCCAGGCCGGGTTTTGGCGCCGCCCGCCTGCTGCCTCCTGGCGGCTCCTGAACTCCAGCCCCCTCTCTATCAGCCTCTCACTCGGTCTCAATACGTCTCAAGATGGCGGCCAATGTGGGATCTATGTTTCAATATTGGAAGCGCTTTGATTTACAGCAGCTGCAGGTCAGGCTTCTCTCTCGGCCTCTCGCTCGCGGGTGGGGGCTGCGGGCGGTCGCGGCCTCCCCGGGGGGGCGCCGGGCTGCCTTGCCGCCGGGGAGCCGCGGCGGAGGGGAGGAGGGGGGTGCCGGGGAAAGCGGGGCCGACTCAGGGACAAGTCCCTCTCACTCCCCGGCCCCCATTGATAACTCGCTTGATCGGAAATTGATCCTCTTTGTTCAATTCATCGATCAGCCCAAGATGGCGCCGGGAGCCGCCGCCGCCACCGCTGCCCCTGGTGTCTGCCCCCTCCCCTGGGGCCCCCCCCCCCGGCCCCGAGCCGCCGCCGCCGCCGCGGGACCAGGGAGGGGGCAGCACCGGGCGCCCGCGGGGTGCGCAAAAAAAACAAAAAAAAAAAAGAACTTGAGGAAAGTTGTGTTTTTCTTTGCTGTCTCATACCCTGTATTCTTTTATCTCCTCTCTGAGATCCTTCTGTAAGGGGATGTCCAGTGCACTGCAAATAGGTTTTGGGTCTATACCCGGCCGTCCCCTCTCATTCTCCATGATAAGATTTTTTTGTTCTCATGATGCCTGTTGCCTTATCCCTTTGAAACTTTGTGATCACACAGGCTGGTATGCTTCCTCCATGTGGGCTCTGTTGCTTCTGAGCTAGATGGTTGCTTCTTTACCTTCAAGCCTTTAAGACCCCACACGCTATATCTTTTGGTAGCTGGACACCATCGGCTTTCTTCATCACATTTGCTTATGCAGCCGCTTTGTGGTCAGTGATGGTGTAGGGAAGGTGAGCATCGTTTAATGCCAATTTAATAGAACAATGTTCTTGCAATGAACGAGTCCTTGAGCGGAGACCCTATGTCCATCTGCTACCTTAATACTAAATCTATAAACACATGGACATAGATCTATTTCCCCATGCCCCTTTGTAAATATATGTACATCATTTATTTAGACATCTATAACTGGCCCTTGCTTCCCAGCTCACTCTTCTATACCCTTTGATTTTCCTCTTGTGCCCACTGTCATGCTCAGTCTTCCTTTGGGTTTCAGTAATTCCTCTTGGTTACATTACCCTTGATCACGCCCTACCAGGCCTCCTGCATCCCCCTCACCACTGATTTCCATCACTTTTTGTTCCCTTGTCTCTGGAATTCTTAACACCACTACCTTTCTTCCCACCTCCCTCTCTCGCATGTCCTCCAGGATGTGCTAGTTCCGTTTTTTTTTCTCCTCCAGATTGTTCGTTCAGCCTATCTTATTTAGACAGACCTGTAGAGGCAATAACATGCACAAAAACAAGAAAGAACAAAACCAAGCAGCAAAATAAACAAAACAACAAAAATCCAATTACAATAAAAGAAAACAAAGGTCAACAAGATAGAAAAGCTCATAGATAGTTTAAGGACTATGTGTTGGCCTTTAGAAGTGTTTTCTAGTCCAGTCTTTTGGGGCACCAAACCCTGACCCTAAAGTCCACCTTTAGCATTTCCTTGGGATCTTGCTGCTCCTTTTACTTGCTCTTCTGCTGTACCCCCTTAGTGTTATGCCTCGGTGTAGCGAGATCAGTTTGGGGGTAATTCCCACACTGTGTCTCCAGTGTTGTCCCCTCTAGGGCTATGGGTCTTTGAGGGACGTTGTGTCTCGTCGTGGGGCTGGCCATGTGGTCTTCTATGTGAACTGACTTCTCTGAGTGGGAACATCATCCTCAAGGTCTGGTGGGACAGGATGTGCTCCACTCTCCCCTTCTCCCCTTCATCTCTGTGTGCTCTGATCAGATAATGTCTCTGTCCAGGAGATGCAAATTCAATGCTATCCTCTGAAATAAAATCTTTGGGAGGGGTTGTGGGGAATATCTGCTCAGATCTTTGGTGTGTCCAGGAGAGAGGGACTGCTCGGCTGGGCACAGCCACGAGGGGCTCAGAACTCTGGCTCCAGAAAATGGTTGTAAGTTTGGCTTTGTTTTTAACCAGTTGTGTGCCTCTGGGTCAACACCTGTGTTTTTTTGAGTTAGTTTTCTGATCCGAAAAGTAAAGGTACTCCATTGTCCAGACTCCCATGTCACCAAGTGATCGATAGGGGCTAACCAGAGCCTGATTCAAATAGTGTGGATCTGTTAGGTGCCTTCTAGACCTGGGGTGGCGATTCGGAGCCCAGGACAACAATAATGTCCGAGAGGTGATATAGGTGGCTCCAAATTGAAACAGGAAGACCACTGTGGAGATTTTGTCCTTCCACTGATGGCCACAGGCCACCGCCTCACGTCCTGCAAAAACAGTTTCCATGGCTCAACAGCCAAGCCAGGGGCCAGTGCCATAAAAATCATATGGCTAACTGGGACAAAGGGCAGACAGATATTTTTTATCATGATGTCTTGAGAAACCCACCTAACCTCCATGCAAATCTTCTGGTGTGAGTTATTTTTGGAAGCAATCATATGCTGACAGTAATTCAAATCTTTCCTTTTGACAATTTGCCTGTACTCTTTTATGAACCTGAGAAGGTAATCCCTGTGTCCACTAAGAAATTGACTGGCTGGCCTCCTACTTGGACAGTTAGCCTGGGATCCTGGGGACCAAGTGAAACAGAGCACTGACACCTTCATTCAGCTTCTTCAAGCATTATTGTCTCTTGCTTGGGATTTTCTAGGTGTGGATGAGGCCCGTCCTCTCTATTGGAGGGTTGTCTGCTTCTCCTGGGGTATTCAAGGCACTGATTTTTCCAATGTCCTTCTTTCCTGCAGTAGGCACATTGATCCTGCCCCATGGCTTGGCGGTGCCCACAGGTCAGTCTCTCCGTAAGTGGGCCATGCTCTCCTTTTCCTGAGTCTCTGGGGTCTCTCATGGCAATTACTAGTATTTTAACTAGTTTCTTTGTCTCTGTCGTGGTAGGATCATCTCTGTTGTTACACACCCGCTGAGCCACTTGTACCAAATCACTAAGATTTTTCCCGTCAAACCCTTCCCACTTCTTTTTCATGTCTGAGGCAGACTGAGTAATAAAGGCAATACTTATTGCCCTCCTGTTCTCGGGGCCTCCAGGCCGTTAGGGATATAAAGCCCGTAGGCTTCCATCAGTCACTCTAAAAAGGCACGCAGACATTCTCTTGTAAGAGCCTGAAAATTCTCACTGACCTTAGATAAATTCATAGGTTTTCTAGCTGTTCCACTGAGGGCCTGCAAGAGAAACTGGTGATACCTGGTTAGGCCTTCTGTGCCTTGCAAGGAGTTTGGATCTCACATTTTTCGTGCAGTGGCAAAAAGAGTTTCCCTCACATGGGGAGTGCCTGCTGTCTGACCATCATGTCCATTGACTGCTTACTGGGCCTCTCTCTGGCAGGGCTACTGTACCTGTGTTGTGAACAGCACCTGGAGAAGTTGCTGGCAATTTCTGGAGGTGGGCTAATGCATATGGAAAACCGTTTCTATCAAGGAATCAGACCTGCTTTGTCAGAAAAAGGGATTTTGTTGATTCCAATTATACAAATCACTGGAATACAAGGGGATATATACCCAAAAAGGGACTCAGGGGTCTTCCCCAGGTGTTGGGGCTGCTTGCCTTGAGTGTAGAATGGCTGCTGCCAAATCATCCTTCTTGGGGGGTGGGGCGGTCGAGATCCCATACCAGCCCTAGTGTATGTTGGGGTGTGGACTCAGAAAGGAGTTATGAGTATTTCTCTCTCTCCAGCCCCATGCACCTGACAGGGTGGCAGTGATAATGAAGGGTCGTAAGCTAGTTCTCCCACTCCCAGAGTCCTCCTGCAAAAAGGAATAAAGCCGAGACAGAGGGGTATGGGGAGGGGTTGGGGAAGGGCAGCCTCCACCTTAGTGGTTTTAGGACCTTGGGTCTATTTTTTTTCTGGTCCTGCCATGTTTCCTGAAATCTTGAAACAAGAACCCTTTCTGTTGCAGGAGGAAGTAAGTCTTTTGTTTATGCTGGCTTATTAGTGGCAATGTCATTCCACGCATCAATTTTAGGGATCAGATAGGGATGTCCTGGTTCCCCATAAACATAACTATGAACTCTGAGAAATAGGGGAAGGGAAAACGAGTCTTGCATGGGCAAATCAGGAACTCCTTCTGTCCAATCACCTTTAAACAAATTGCGGAGTCTCCAGGCTTTAGGGCTGAAACTACATTCTCTTTGTGAGCGCCTAGAGCAGGGGTCCTCAAACAATAGCCTGTGAGCCACATGCGGATAGCCGAGGACCTTGATCCTGTCCGCCGAGTGTTTGTGCCCCGTTTGTTTGTGTGTTTTTTTTAAACTTCAAAATAAGGTATGTGCAGGAAGCATAGGAATTTGTTCATAGTTTTATTGAAACGATAGTTCGGCCCTCCAACTGATCAGAGGGACAGTGAACTGGTCCCTGTTTAAAGAGTTTAAGGACCCCTGGCCTAGAGAAATCAGAAATCCGTAGTTCTGGGGAGAGCACTCCTGTTAAGGAGGTTTCCTTTCTAAGCAAGCCCAGACAGTGGCAATTGGATCTCGGTGCACCTCGAAATGTTGTAGCCACTCTCCATTCCCAGAAAGAAAACTACTCCGACCGCTGGCAAGTTCAACAGAAAAAGTTTTTTTTCCTGAGCAGCCCCAGTCTAATTGTCCAAAGGTTTTTATACTTTTGCAATGTGCAGGTGTGCAAGCAGGCAGAGTAGAGAAGCAGGGTGTTGCAGTTAGTCATTCTTAGTTGAACAAAGACTGCTCTGGTCGCTCTCGCGAATCTTCTGAGCATCCATATCCTTTGGGACATTCCCTTGGGCACATCTGCACAGCCTACCTCCCCTATATCAGCTAGTTCATTTACAGTTCATAGCTACTTTATTTACTTTACATGGTGCCTTCTGTCAGCTCATAATGGCTTCACTCTTGTCAAGGCTGTTTAAGCTTTTCCCAGAGATCCTATATAGCCGCCATTGTGGCCATGGGGAAACGGGGCCTGTGACCCTGGCCAAGATGGTGCCCACCAGCCCAAACATGTGGAAGGGCACTGCCTAGGGAGCTGGTTGAATAGACCTGGGAGTTAGCCCTGCCTTGTCCTGGGAGCCAAATATTTCCCTTTTCCCCTCCATTCCCTTTCTCCTGGCTTTTCAAACAAGCTGCTTTAGCCCTATAATGCCCAGCACAACATTTTTATAACATTTAATTGAAACTTATCTAGTACCAAACTTATAAATTATCAATGTGACAATTTGGTTACATTTCAAAAACATTGCACGTTTTATATATTTGAATGCCATATATACATATTGATAACTATGAAAGTAAAGAATAAAAATGTTTAAAATTATTTCCTGAATTTAAAACTTGAGGCGTTATAGTGTTAGTGTTCTACCAGTGTAGGTTTGTTCCTTGTTACAGGCTGGTTTTCCGTGGCCCAGGCTTAGGCCAATGGCATATGGAACCCTTCCTGTGTAACTGTTACCTTTAGGCTTTCAGTGTTGCTGCTTAAGGCACTTTTGGGGAAAGCTCTTACTACACAGTTCCACTGCCACGATGTTCCAGACAGAAATTCCAATTCCCTTAAGGTTCCCTGAGCTTCCAGATGCCCCTTCCCTTCAGAGATTTGAGAGTCTGCTCCCGCCAGCAGGCATCTTGGAGGGCCGTGGGGCCATTCCAAGCAGTGGTTCTCCTAGCTTGTCTAGAATAATGGTTGGACTTAAAGTCGACCTCAGTGAGTTGTCTTTGATCCCTTACTTCTTGCTGGGGCATCTTCCTGAGGCAACAGATTCAGGGCAATAAAGGGCTCGCTCTCAAGTGGGGTTTATTGACCTTGAGGCAGCAAGCTCTACATAGCCTTCTTTTGTGCTTTCTAGATGGGACTTAGCAGCTTCATACTCAGGAATTGCCCCCTTGCATGAATCCTGTCCAATTGGGATAGAGTTGACACAGAGGCTAGACAAACAAAAGCTGATACACTATGCAACTTTATTTGAGAAAGGAGAATGGTGGCCAGAGAATGGTACACTTTCCCTTCTAACCCTGATTCACCTGGAACAGTTTTGTAAAGTGATTGGAAAGTGGGCCGAAATGCCAGAAGTTACAGCATTTCTCCTTTTGAGGAGCAGTAGAGACCTTCATCCCCAGTGCACCCAGGAACCCCCTAAGGCAGGCATCCTCAAACTGTGGCCCGTGGGGCACATGTGGCCTGACGACATTTATCCCACCCTCAGGGTGTTTTTGCTGCCTCTGCATGTCCTACTTAGTAGCCGATTCGTGCAATGTGCATAGGAATTTGTTCATAGTTTGGTTTTTTTTAACTATAGTCTGGTGCTCCAACGGTCTGAGGGACAGTGAACTGGCCCCCTGTGTAAACAGTTTGAGGACCCCTGCCCTAAGGGATCCTGGACTTAGGGGTTACTAATCTCCCAGCCCTGAAACATCCCTGAACATTCTACCCGTTGTAGGAGGCACCATGGGAATTTGGTCTCTGGGTAATTTACAAGTCTTTTATTCAATTTGAAGCCAAGAAAATTAAAAATGACTCAGACACTTACTTTCTTTTGATCCCTGTTGACTCCCGCTGTAGTATTCCAATATTACAATTTAACGCTATAACGCATGACCTTTTCATTCCATTCAATTAAATGTGTGTGTATAGATAGATAGATAGATAACTATGAAAGTAATTAATGAAAACAAAATTTGTTTGACCAAAGTTAATAATTGAGGGATAATAGGATTAAATAGAAGCATGGTTCTTAGCAGTGGGTCCAAACATTAGGATCATAAATGAAACAGTGATCTCAGTGCACCCAGTAGTTCCCAAACCCTGTACCCTCATTGGGGAAATTGTGGATGCTTTTACTCCCGTGCCTATACTTAGAACGAACAAACACACATGCCTGATAATCCTAAGATTTTTTTTGTTTCCTGTGACACTCACCTAATTTCAAGGGCACTGCCACCTCACAAGCCTAGCCTTGTCTCAGTTAAACTGTTCACCCTCTTGTCCGTTTGTTTGTTTTTCCAGAAGTTCTCAAGTTACCAAGCCCTCTGAACCAAGTGTGCCACCTCTAGGACCACCATCTCCTGGACCACCTCAACCTTATCCATCCTAGACCTGAATGGACAACCCCTCCCAGCAGAGTAGAAAGGGTATGGACCCAAAGCCCCACTTCACCCTTTTGCCAGCAGGAAGGACCTAAAGATGTCGTCGCCTTGTACCCCAAAGATTTGGGTCCATATCTCTTCAGGGTGTAAATTTTAGGTAGCTAGCATAGGGACTAGGTTGTCCATGATACATGCTCAGAGGGCCAAGCTAGCCACCCAGGAAAGAGTGGCACACCGAGCGTGCTCAGAGGTCCAGGTTTCCAGTCAGGAAGGCCAGGTACACCTGGGTGGGTGCTGCACCCACATTGACCCACCTAGGCCAAGTAAATTCAATTCAGCCACTGGGGTCCACCAGGGTTGCCTACCATGCCTCCCTATCTCTCCTAAAACACAATTGGATCACAAACCTGGCTTTGGCGTGAATTCTTTCTCATGCAGAGCCAAGGACCAAGGTATATCTGTCCACAGAGAGAAAAACCTAGGAAAGCTCTTTGGAGGCAGCAGCACTGCACATGAGTGGCTATTGGATACTGTTTAGATGCATGGCTTTCTATTTGGAACTTTTTTTTGTCTCACCTGAATGGAAAGGAAGAGGTAATACTTCTGGATCACACAGTATCCATGTCCACAAATGAGCTGCTCATTCCACAGTCCTGGCAGTGCCTTTTGAAAACCCTCTGCTTTAGAATGTCACTCCTTGAAGATGGCAGTGGGAGTGGCTGGGGCCAAGTATGCTGCCTCTTACTCCCAGTTGCAGGTTTCTGGATGCTGATTGTATCTCTTACAGCATCAATTAGTGGGCTTGTTGTCTGCCTCAGGCTTTGTTCACAGAGATCCTCCAGCTAGGTGGTGGTGTGTGCGCATAAGCAGAGGCTTCCTGCCAATCCCCCATGAGTAGTAGAGCTCCCATGGTGTGGACTCCATGAAAGCCGTGCTCCAGCCAGCAGGATTACAAAGGAGGGTGGGCCCGGCAGGACAGGAGGGCCATTGCCCCTATGGAATGACCTCAGAACCCCGCCTCCCTCCCTGTCCAGCTCCTGGGACTATGGGCCCTAAGCTTCATGCCTGACTCAGGAATAGACACAGGGTGAGGCAACTCCAGGAGGTGATTTTGCTGATCTAATCCAGCCTGAGATCATCCTTGCATGTGCCCTCTGTCCAGACCTTTTTTTAAATTGTTCATGCAACACTAACCACAATGCATATATACATCGGTTGTGTAAAGCACATTTGTACATTCATTGCCCTCATTATTCTCAAAATATCCACTCTCCACCCCACCCAAGCCCCTGGCCTCAGCTCCTCATTTTTCCCCCTCCATTCGAGCTACCCTTGATAATTTACTAATTATTTTCTCATATCTTGCACTGTCTGATGTTCCTTCACCCACTTTTCTGTTGAGGTTAAATGTAGATCCCTGTATACGGTTTCCGTTTTCCAACCTACCCTCCCTCCACCCTTCCCGAGTCTGCACTCATAACACTGGTCCTCAAGGGCTCATCCACCCTGGATTCCCCATGTTTCCTGTTCCTATCTGTCCAAGTGTACATTCTCTAGTCTAGCCTGATTTGTAAATTAGAATTGGGATCATGATAGTGGGAGATAGGAAACATGTAGGAACTAGGGGAAAGCTGTGTTTCATCGTTATTATCTGGTACCTGTCTTGGTTTATCTCCTCCCTGACACCCTTCTGTTAGGGATGTCCAGAGGACTGTAAATGGGCTTTGTGTCTGTACCCAGCACTCCCCGCTCATTCGCAATGATAAGATTTTTTTTGTTCTGATGATGCCTGCTACCAAATCTTTTCAAAACCTCATGATCACACAAGCTGGTGTGCTTCTTCCATGTGGGCTTTGTTTCTTCTGAGCTAGATGGGCGCTTGTTTTCCTTAAAGCCTTTAAGACCTCACATGCTATATATTTGATAGCTGGGCACCATTAGCTTTCTTCACCACATTTGCTTATGTACCTGCTTTGTGTTCAGTGATCGTGTAGGGAAGGTGAGCATCATAGAATGCCAATTTAATAGAACAGTATTTTTGCAACGAGGGAGTCCTTGAGCAGTGGCCCAATGTCCATCTGCTACCTTAATACAAAACCTATAAATATAGGGACATAGATCTATTTCCCCATGCTCATATATTTAAATATGTACATGCCTTTTTTTAAACCTCTATAATTGACCCTTGCTTCCTAGCTTGCTTTTCTATTCCCTTTGATTTGCCTCTTGGGCCCACTGCCATGCTCACTTTTCATTTGTGCTTCAGTAATTCAGTAATTCCTCTTGGTTCCATTGGTTCCATTTCCCTTGATCACTCCCTACCAGGCCTCCTACATCCCCCTCACCACCGATTTGCATCACCTGTTCTTCCCTTTTCTCTGGGTTTCTTAACACCACTACCTTTCCCCACACCTCCCTCTCTCCCATGTCTCCCCAGAAGTGTTGGTCCTGTTTTCTCTCCTCCAGATTGTTCGTCCAGCCTATCTTATTTAGACAGACCTGTAGATGTAATAACATACACAAAACAAGACAGAGCAAAACCAAGCACTAAAAGCAACAAAACAACCAAAATCCAATGACAATGAATGAAAACAACTCAACAAGAAAGAAGTGGCTCATCGTTAGTTCAAGGTCGGTTTGTTGGCCTTTAAGAGTGTTTTCCAGTCCAGTCTGTTGGTGTACCAAGTACTGGCCTCAAAGTCATCCTTTGGCATTCCCTGGGGACCTTGATGCTTCGTTTTCTTGCTCTTCTGCTGTACCCCCTTAGTGTTATGCCTCGGTGTGGCAGGATTAGTTGGGGCGCATTTCCCACACTGTGTCTTCAGTGTTGTCCCCTCTAAGGCTATGGGTCTTTGAGGGGTGTCTTGTCTCATCGTGGGGCTGGCCATGTGGTCTTCTATGTGGACTGGATTCTCTGAGTGGGAACATCATCCTCAAGTCCTGGTGTGCCAGGATGTGCTCCACATTCCCCTCCTCCCCCTTCATCTGCTCCATGTGCTCCGATCAGATATGTCCCTCTCTCAGAGCTGCAGATTCACTGCCACCTTCTGAAATAAAATATTTGGCATGGGAAGGTGAGTTGGGTGGGAGGATCTGCTCAGATCATTTGATGGTTCAGGATAGATTGACTGTTAGGCTGGGGACAGGTATGTGGGGCTTAGGGCTCTGGCTCCCAACACTGGTTGTGAATATGTCTTTGTTGTTAACCAGTTGTGTGCCTGTGGGTCAACACCTGTGTCTTTTTGAGTGAGTTTTCTCATCTGCAGAGTAAAGGTAATCCATTATCCAGACTCCCATGTCACCAATTGATTGAGAGGCACTAACCAGAGCCTGATTGAAATAGTGTGTACCTGTCAGGCGTGTTCTAAAAACACCTTAAAAGTCGTAAAAACACTATAAATGCCTTAAAAACCCTAAAACGTCTAAAATATTTCTAAAATGCTAAGACCACCCCTAAAGACCCTCTAAAACATCTTAAGACCATTAAATACATGGTAAAAGGCTTTCTAAAACACCCTAATGCGCCATAAGTCTTAAAAAAAACTCCTTACGTCCCGAAAACATAATAAATGCCCTAATATTATGCAAATGCCTTAAAACGCAAAATAAAGAACACGTGAAGCCCTAAAAACACGCTAAAAGTCTTTTAAAACCCCAAGAACATCCCTACAAAGCAACCCGAAGCACTATAAAACCCTGTAAAAGTCCAACAGCCTAATAGACATGAATTCACCATGAAAGCAAAAAATAATCCAACAAAACCCTAAAGCCCTGAAAACCAAAACCTAATCCCCCCAAACACTCTAATGCCTTAAGAAGCACCCTAAAATTTTAACAAAACACTAAAAGCCATAAAAACACATATAAGCCTAATAAACACCCTTAAACACTAAAATCACCCTAAAAGCCTTAAAATGTCTGAAAAGCCATAATATTCCCTAAAATTCAAATAACACTCTGAAGCCACAAATAACACACTAAATGCCTCCCAAAACATGTGGAACTTCCAAATCATATCCCTAGAAGATTCCCAAACCATGAACTTCCAAAACCACATAAATGCCCTGAAGACAACATGAAAGCCCCAACAAAACATAAAATGCTGGGGAAAAACACATAAAATATTTTAAAATACCCTAAAATCTCTAAGAAACCCTGTAAGATCACTAAAAACACCCCTACCTGCTAAAAAATACCTATACACTCCAAAAAATCACCCCTAAATCCCTTAAAAACTCCCTTAAACCTTATAAAACACCCTTAAAGCCCAAACCACCCTAATGCGCAAAAAAATTAAATGACCCCAAATGACCTTAAAGCCCTAAAAATCACATGCCACAAAAAAATCCTAAATGACCCCAAAATTCCAACTCAAAGCCAGCCTACAAGTCTTTTATGAGAACAGTTTTATCTTTCTACCAAGGAGAAGTTTGTAGGTTCAACCCCTGACCTATGCCCTTACCATATGAAGTTAGTAATCAGTGGTTTTGCAATTCTTTGAAGAAAGATGAGGGTAATTTTATCAGGAGTGAATTAAACTTGTCTAGTGCCTTGAGTAGAACTGATAACTGTACTACATTGAGTCGTCTGGTCAAGGAGCATGGGATATTATCCCATTTGCTGAGGTCACACTTGATTTCTTGTAATTTCTGTAGTTTTCCTCACATAAATCTGTTGTTTTTTTATTCAAGTATAGATATAGATATTTTCATTTACGCTTGGCTATTGTAAATGGTACTACCTGAAAATGTGTATTTCATTAATTATTATTTCTTTTTTTTTTTTTTAATTTTAACAATTTATTGGGGCTCATACAATTCTTTTCACAGTTCATATATATATACATACATCAATTGTATAAAGCACATCTGTACAGTCTTTGCCCTAATCATTTTTTTCTCTTTTCTTCTTTTACATTTTATTAGGGACTCATACAACTCTTACCACAATCCACACATATACATACATCAACTGTATAAAGCACATCCATACATTCCCTGCCCCAATCATTCTCAAGGCATTTGCTCTCCACTTAAGCCCCTTGCATCAGGTCCTCTTTTTTTTCCCCTCCTCCCTCCCCCTTCCCCCCTCCCTCATATGCCCTTGGTAATTTATACATCGTTGTTTTGTCATATCTTGCCCTATCCGGAGTCTCCCTTCCCCCTTCTCTGCTGTCCCTCTCCCAGGGAAGAGGTCACATGTGGATCCTTGTAATCAGTTCCCCCTTTCCAACCCACTCGCCCTCCACTCTCCCAGCATCGTCCCTCACACCTTGGTCCTGAAGGTATCACCCACCCTGGATTCCCTGTACCTCCAACCCTCATATGCACCAGTGTACAGCCTCTGTCCTATCCAGCCCTGCAAGGTAGAATTCGGATCATGGTAGTTGGGGGGAGGAAGCATCCAGGATCCGGGGGAAAGCTGTGTTCTTCATCGATACTACCTCACACCCTAATTAACCCATCTCCTCTCCTAAACCCCTCTATGAGGGGATCTCCGTTGGTCGACACTTGGGCCTTGGGTCTCCACTCTGCACTTCCCCCTTCATTTAATATGATATATATATACATATATATACATACATATATACATATACACATATATACACATACATACACACACTTATATCTTTTTTTTTGCATGATGCCTTATACCTGGTCCCTTGGGCACCTCGTGATCGCACTGGCCGGTGTGCTTCTTCCATGTGGGCTTATTTGCTTCTGAGCTAGATGGCCGCTTGTTCACCTTCAAGCCTTTAAGACCCCAGACACTATCTCTTTTGATAGCCGGGCACCATCAGCTTTCTTCACCACATTTGCTTATTCACCCATTTGTCTTCAGCGATCCTATCATGGAGGTGTGCAGTCAATGATATGATTTTTTGTTCTTTGATGCCTGGTAACTGATCCCTTTGGGACCACTCGCTCACTCAGGCTGGTGTGTTCTTCCATGTGGACTTTGTTGCTTCTGAGCTAGATGGCTGCTTGTTTATCTTCAAGCCTTTAAGACCCCAGTCACTATCTCTTTTGATAGCCGGGCACCATCAGCTTTCTTCACCACATTTACTTGTTCACTCACTTTGGCTCCAGCCGTTGTGTCGGGAGAGTGAGCATCATAGAGTTCCAATTTAATAAAAGAAGGTATTCATGCATTGAGGGAGTGTTTGAGTAGAGGCCCAAGGTCCTTCCGCCACCTTAATACTTGACCTATAAATATAGACACATAGATCTATTTCCCCATCCTCCTATATATATTTGCATGTACATGTCTTTGTCTAGACCTCTATGAATGCCCTTTGACTCCTAGCTCTTTCCTCCATCTCCCTTGACTTTCCTCCTGCCCTACTACCATGCTTCATCGCCACCTGGGCTAGAGTATACCTCTTCTCTAAGCAACCTTACCCTTGATCATTTCCCACAAGGCCTGCCACTCCCCCTTCTCTACCATTTGGGGTCCCATGTTTTTCCCTTGTCCCTGGGTTTGTTAACACCACTTCCTTACCCCCCCTTTACCCCCCCACCCCAAGTCCCCCCAAAACTGTCGGTCCCGTTGTTTTTCCTCCAGATAGTTCATCCAGCCTGTCCTATTCAGACAGACCTGTGGAGTCACTAACATGCACGAAAACTAGACAGAGGAAAACAAAGCAACAGTATACAACCAGACAACAAAACAACAAAAACAAACCACTGACAAAGAACAGAATAAAACAGTTCACAAGAGAAAAGCTTGTAGTTAGTTCAGGGATCGTTTGCTGGCCCTTAGGAGCGTTTTCCAGTCCAGTCTGTTGGGGCACCACGCCCTGGTAATTATTATTTCTTGATCTATTTCTTCATCCTTCGAAATATTATCAGTTTGTTGTGGTAGATAAACATTAGGACTTTGCATAACTTAGAAATATTACATTTCACAGAAAAATCATATTAATTATGTCGACAGAGCTATAAAAGGAATGTTGCCCTGAATATCTTCAGATATGACAGCTGTTTCATTGAGAAATTAAGCCAGACAGACACAATGTGATGTACATTTTGTTATTTTCATGTGGGTTCCTTCACTCTTCCAAAAAAATTAGTTTCATGAGCCCCTTGGGGAATGAGTTTGAGTTCAGATCAGATGTCTATTTATATATTTGAGTCCTGAAGCCCATTTGATGGACTGTTCTGTTGCTTCCAAAGTAGTCAGTCACTTCCCCACCAATTAGAGAATTTTTCCGAAGCAAAAGTAAAAGTGTGGCGTACGACATTTGACTGCACACCATCTAGAATCACACTCTCATTTGGTGTTGGCAGTTTTACTTGTATTTCAATTGTAAACTACACTTCAGAGTTCAGGCTAGTGAAAACGTTTCAGTGGAAAAAATTTGCACACAACTACGTGCAGTTTGTGATTCTGTTGTTCCCAAGCAAGGCTATGAGGACAAAGATGCACAAGCATGGGGGGCACTGCAGACAATGTGTGAAAGTTTCCAGGAGCTCAGGGGTGGACAGCGGCTGCTAATTCTCCCGTGCTGGCAGTGAGCTATGTGGGAGGGCTTTGTGTGAGGTCCCTGTGGGGTCTCTGAGAAGTCTCCATAAAGGATGCTGAGAACTTCATATGAAGTCTCTGTGCGAGGCCTCTGAGTCTCTCTGGAAGTCTCCAAGGAAGTATGTGTGTGAGGTTTCTCTCTCGGGTATGTGTGAGTGTCCTTGTGAGATGTCTGCTGAATTGTGGGGGGTGGGGGGCAGTTGTTTCGCTGAGGTCTCTGCAGGTCTGAGTGGGCTTCCCTTTGTTTGACCTCACAGCACCATATAAGAGGACCTGGTGGCAGGGGAAAGGGAAGGGGCTTGGTCCATGCACCCCTTGCTGTTCTTTCAGGGTCTTCTCTCCATCTCCGTGCACTTACCTAGCACGAACGGTAGGGTTCAGCAGCGGGGAGTCCGGTGTCCAGCTCTTCACTCTCTCTAGGAACACACCCAAGCTACCTGCTACCCAAGAGGCCCCAGATCCAGGCTCTGCAGATCCAGAATCTGATTTTTTACTGCCACAGTCACTCCAGAGGCTGCCTTGGCACAATCAGGACTCCAGAAACAACATCATGCTGCTGTACCAGCAGTCTCTGGGGCCTATGTCCACTTCCCTCCTCCACCACTGGTGTCAGTCCCCACCCACCCCACACACACACTTGGTGTCCTGACTGAGGCATGGAGGTCAAGGCTCAGTGGATGTCTTCCTCGCCATCCTTTACTGTTTAGTTCAGTAAACAGTAAACCCTGGCCCACCAGGGGTGTTCTTTTAAGCACATGAGAATTTACTCAAGCGGATCAACTAATCATATTTTGGGGGGCCCTCCTGCCTTCTTCTATAATCTGGTGCCCAGGAAATAAAACCCTGTGTTAGAAGCACAGAGGAAACACTGACCACTATTGAACTGGTTTCCCTTATCAAGACAGGTGATGTCTAATCTCCGTGCACATCCTGATTTCCCAGGAGTCTCTAGGGGAAGGGAAGGCTGCTCCCAGTTGTGACTTTCTTTGCAGCACTCAGTCCTTAGAAGCCACTCTCTCCGGAGAACATTCCTAGAGCACGTGCACGCGTGTGTGTGTGTGTGTGTGCGTGTGTGTGAAGATCACCAGCCTGGGGTCATGTTTCCTGAGAACATTCCTAGAGTGTGCGCGTGAGTGTGTGTGTGAAAACCACCAGCCTGGGATCATGTTTCCTGAGAACATTCCTAGAGCGTGTGTGTGTGTGTGCGTGTGTGTGTGTGTGTGTGTGTGTGTGTGTGAAGACCACCAGCCTGGGGTCATGTTTGCTGAGAACATTCCTAGAGCATGTATGTGTGTGTGTGCGCACGCGTGTGTGTGCATGTGAAGACCACCAGCCTGGGGTCATGTTTCGTGAGAACATTCCTAGAGCGCGGACGCGTGTGTGTATGCATGTGTGAAGCCCAAAAGCCTGGGGTCATGTTTCCTGAGTCCTGGCACTCTGTTATTGACTCATCCCCACTCTACCCCACCCTGGCTATCAACTCATCCTTCCCCCAGTCAGGAGATGGAAATCAAGTAAAATAACAGTTTGTCGCCCCACTAAAGATAGTATTGAGAAAGTAACCTTCCCTGCTTGAAAGCTGTGCCTTTGCTATCCAACCCAGTGCTCTCTGTAGGAGATAAAGTTCTGCTGTGGGGGCAGCTAGCTAAAGCTGGGGTGAAGCACCTGGCCGATTCCCCTTTGTAAGCCTGTGTTAGCTCCGCTTGTGTCTTGCGTCATTTCTGGGGATCCTCATGCTCTTTGGCCCCCTTTGCTACGTCCAACGCTTCATATTCTTCTTCACTGTATCCTTCCCTACCCTGTGTCCATGGTGCCTAACCATTAGTGGTTATTACACAGACGCTCATCCTGTACCACTCAGCCTAAGCTGTTGCTCCTTCTCCGGGTTTATATACAGAGGAAGGCATGTGAGCTGTGAACCGGATTTTCCCTTGGTGCAGTGGGTGAGCAGAGTCCCCCGCTGGCAGCCTCCCTAGCAGTTCCCACCCACATGTGTCAGACCTGGGACTTCCATCCTGGAGGTTACCCTAGGCTGGGAGAGAGGCAAAGGTAGCAAAATATGTCATTTCACATTTTGTGACAGGTGTATTGAGGCGGAACCTCCATGCCAAACTTGGCAGCCTTCATCAAATGCACATGTGGGACTTAGACAGGCCGCCACATGTCTCATGCCTGCTTGGTACCATGAGACGCTACTTTGGTCTAAACCTCTTCTGGACCCTCGATGGAATTTCTTGGCTGGATTGCGCCTCTCAAAACCTATCAACTGCAGCCACATAACGTTGAAGACAAAGTAATGGCACCAGGGAACATTCTTCACTGTGTTGGGACCTTCTGAGGTTTTCACAGTAGGGGTGTTACCATAAATCATAAGAGGTGCAAAATGAAGAACTTGGGATGGAAGTGGGTGGGAAACACTGCTGAAAACCTCCTCCAGAGCCCTGCCCTTTGAGAAGTCAGAGCTAGCACTCAGAGAAGGAGACGCAGTATCTAACATAGTTAAAGGTATATTATGCCAACCTCGTCAATGAACTCATGTGGGGTTAATTGAAGGGCAGGGAGATCAATGGCTCTGTGAGCCTAGCCTTTCTGGTCTCTTGCTCTCTGATAGTGCCACCAGGGTGGATATGCATTTGTTAGGTCCCTAAAGCAGCTGGAAAGACTCATTTCCTGGGAGATCCCTGAGGAGAAGCCACATGGACCTACCCTGTTGCAGCCCTGGTTTCTGCAGCAGCCTCATGGAGAACCTGCCAGCGCACGGACTACAATTTCCTCCTGCAGTCATTGTCTCCCCGTGTGTTTTTGGATTGTGAGGAGGACTTTGTAGATTGGTGTCAGACACATGGGATACTATTGGACTGGTGGTCTTAGATTGAACTGGGTTGGGAGGCTTTTCAATGTTCACTTAACCTTTATATAAAACTCATAAAATATGAGTGTATGAATTTTGTTTCTCTAGTCTACACAGACTAACACACATGACACCCCCTTTAGATCCCGCCATGCAGCACAGAAGTCACACTTTAATGTAGGAGGGGGAAAATCTCTATTATGGAACAATGAATATCATGGCTGAGAGAAGCCATTAGCCTGTGCAGAACAGGCTAAAGTGGCTGGCATGGATACTTTCCTACTAATCAGAGCAGAAGAAGCGTCTTCTAATTTGCCAGATAAGACATATTCTCGAAGACAGTGATGTGGGCAGTGGTAAGGGTAACTGGAGTAAGCCCACCTCCTCCGCCTCTGCTGCTGCAAGCTGACTGGGCACACAAACACCCTGGGGGGCAATGCCTGAGTGTGGCTTCTGATATTGAATCCCCTGAACGGACAGAAATTTGTGAATACATCCCTGATACAGGTGCTCTTGGTGGGAAGGCTCTGGCAGTCAGGTATCGCCTGGTGGAGGCAGGGTCTCACACTTGCCACTCTCCTGTGTTCTACAAAGAAAGGAGCCCTGCAGCTGGAGGAACATCCATTAACTGAGGCCTGCGCTTCTTTTCGTGGACATAACGTTGACGCAAGATACTCCTGATGACAGCCTGGTGTCCCCTCTAGGACTTGGCCAACATCTGTCGTGAGCACCTGAGCCTCCGTGACCTTGTTAGGAGACACTGGTTGTCTTTGAAGGGGCCCAAGGCTGTGACCACAGGGTAATACGGGCTTTCCGTTTTGCAAAGGATCACCGTGTCCTGTAGATTTTTTGCTGGAGCAAATCCACTGGACAAAGTGCTTCCTCCATTTTTTGCTGTGGCCCTCAGCAGGAAGCTGTCCCTTCTCTGGTGGGAGCTGTGAGGACTTGATCTCAAGGCACTCAGCCAATGCCTTGTCTTGCACAGGCTGGCTTAACCCACAGACTTGGGAGATGCCTCTTCCCGCTAATCCTTTTCCATGCTCTTCTGGATTGGGCCATTTATGAGTCTCCCTCTTGTCAGTGGGAACAGCATCCTTCCTTCTCCTTGTCGAGGGGTCCTGAAGGTTGGGGCTTTTGAGCTTCTGCTGCCCCATGTAACTTGCTCTAGCCACCACGAAGCCACTTGGCCCTTGACATATTGGCTTATCCCCAGTGAACAAATGCTGGGGGCGGCAATGGACCACCTGAGAAGGCAAAACATTGGTGGCAGTGAGCACATCAGTGGTGCAGTCCTGAAGGAGCCCGTCAACAGGACAGCATGGAGAACCATCCTCTGCCTCTACCTCCACCTGGAGCTTAATCTCACTGCACACTCGTGCTGTAAGGCTTGGCTTTTCAGGAACTGGAGCACACTTTCCAGGTAGCAGGAAACTTTTACTACATCCTAGAGCCTCGAAGTACCCCCGGGTCCACATCATTGGTTTGAGATTTTGCCAGCACACTGGTTTTGAAAGTGTCTCTATCGTCTAGCTCTATTGAAGAGGACTTCTTGACCACCACCAACCCTGTCTCTTTGGCTCTTGAAGATGGACATTCAGAGTTCACTTCCAATCTGGGGCCTCCTGGGGCACAACTAGCACCCTCTTTCCTTGACCCCTTGCTGGTCAGTACTGGATTTGAGGTTTGCTCTAGGCTCTCTCTCTCTGGACACTTTCATTCTGGAAGGTTCTGCCAAGGATACTGGGCATGAAGGCTGGAAACGGCTGCCTGAGGGCCAATGAGCATCCACTGTCATTATCAAGTGGGGGGTAGGCTGGGGTTCCCTGAACAGGCTCCTCTGTAGGGGAGCAATCAGCAAAAGGACTCTCCAGGGTAGGGCTTGATTTCTTTGTGGTCACTCTCTCTCCCCAGTCTGCCTGACAGGGTTCTCCCAGGACCTTGGCAGCCTCAGTTACTAGGTTAGTTCAATACTTAGGGGTGGCTAAGCAGGTGGACTTTGGAAAGGACATTGCGTTGTCTTTTCTTGTCCTACAGAGGTTTGTGGGCTCAAGGACTTTGAGGGGCATGCACCACCTCTGCCTCATTTGGAGCCTTACGATATGCGAGTCCAGCACCTGTTGAGTGCCCGGGCTGAAAAAGGAAAGGCTCTGCGTTGTGTTCAGATCTTCCAGCTCTCCCCAGGAGGCCACATTGACAACATGTGGGTGGGTCAGGGAAATAGACAAAGCGTGCGTGGTCGCAAGACATGAACGGCAAACAATGCCAGGGATCTGATCCTTTCTAATCTGCTCCACCTTCCTGCACATGTGGACATTCAGGGTGTTTTCCAGTAGGATTTTATTTGGACCCCTTAGGGTGTAAGTTCCTGCGTTAATCCCCTTGTGTATCCTCAAATCACTTAACTCCTTTGAGTCGGCTCCCGGAGTTCCTTTTGGGCAGTAGTTTCCTGATCTACAGAGAGATAGATTACATTTGGATATTTTCCTCAAGTAATTCCCTTGTCCATTGACCGAGTTGTTCCTCAGCTGGACACCGGCTCTGCAGCACGCAAGCGACGGTCCAGGGTGTGTGCATCTTCCTGGGGACACCGTCTTCATTACATTCTTCCCCTGCTTGTCTCCAGGTGTTGAGCAGGAGCATTCGGGCTGCTTCATATCCAGACAAGTCCCTGGCCATTTTTCCTGAGGCTGCTTTAGTGTCAGAGACTCAAGAGTCCCATTGCCGAGGGGCCCCTGCAATTGAGGGAAGTTCTCTTGGCGGTGGAGCTCCGATTGCTTCAAGCAGTCAGGAAGCTTGGGTTCTGTCTTTGGGGTCTGGACCTTCTGATTGTCCTGGGGATGAGTGGGTTTGCGAAGACAAAAAGCTTCCTGGGGTGGTGGTATCATAAAGGGTAAAGAACTCTCACTTTCCTGTTGTTTCTTTAAAAAATGGCTTTCCAGCTGTTGAAGTGAATTTGGAATGCGTGATTGGGACTTAGTGTGGACGGTAAGACAGGATTCATCACAGGGACTCTTGTGAGGAGGAGGAAAAGGTACTGCGAGTGGGCCACGGGGCTGTGGACCGGGCGGAGTCAGGACTGTAGCCGGCGGTGGGGCCTGGGCTTGGCATGCAGTTGGAAGTAAAAGTTGGAATCGGCCTTCAGTGTAGGGCAAGGAGTGACGTTGCAACTAGAGTGGGTACTCTTTAGCTTGCATTTGAGCTGGTAAGGCATTAGGAATTTCATTAAATAAGACAGTGGGAAACTCTAGGGTGGATCCAGAGACCCTGAGAGCAGCTGCCAGAGACTCGCTGTGCAGAAAAGGTAGACCCCAGAAAAACTCACTGAATTTTTGTGGAAAATGCTTCTGAGCGCTGGGTATCTGCTCTGCTTTGATGCTGGCATTCCAGAAGGGCTGGGGAGGTGCAGTGATCTGCTCCCCATCGAGTGCCTTCAACATATTTAAGGCCTGCAGATGGTATTCTGATACACCCTTTCCTTTTTCTTCCCAAATATTCCATTTCTCTGCCTTTGTGATTTCTATTTCCAGCAGCTTGTGGACATTGGGGTTGAGCAAGGTGGGCCTCCCTACTTCCCCCTGCCTCTTTGTGGGTCCTTCCCGAAAGGTGTCTTCTTGGGGGTGCCAGGTAGAGTGCTCTTTCAGAGACCCAAAGTATTCCAAGGAGGGAAGCTGTAAGTTCTTGGCAGCTGCCCAACACTGGGGTGGGGAGGCAGTAGGGAGGCCTGTGGGATCCTGACTTGTGATGGCTGCCATGGCAGGTGTGGAGCAGCGGTTGTGTGGAGATGGGCTCTGCCTGGGCCTTGCCAACAAGTCATTCTGAGAACGAGTCCCTGTGGGGTGCGGGGCTGGTGAGTCCCAGAGAGTGCTTGGAGGCTGCAGGTAGGCCTTTGAATCCGGGGGTTTGGCACTGGGTGAGGGAAGAGCCAGTGGTGTGGGTGAAAGACTGTCAGGTTCATGGGAATGTGCGCAGTCTGGTGATTGACTCAAGGCGGGTAAGACATGAGAAGTTGAGATGCACATCTGGGCCCGTGGAAGGGTGGAGTTCTGAGACCTAGGTGTCCGGAATGGATGAGCCGCAGAACCGTGTGGGGCGCGCGTACCGACGTGGACTTCAGCCGTACCTCTATTTCGCCAGCTACCAGAGAGGGCTTGAGCTTTCTGTTGACCAAAGCTGCCAGTGTCAAGTGGGTTTCCCAAGTGGCTGCAGGAGACAGAAGGACCAGATTACAGCCAGGACTGAAGGGGCAAGAGACCTAGCAGGCTAGCAAGGGTCGGTGCAAGCTCAGCCCCTCCCCAAGCCTTGATGGCCTGCTCTTCCTGCCCCACCCCACTGCCCGGGACTCCTGTCATTCTCTGCCCATCCCTGAAAGTGTCCCCCAAACCAGCGCATCCCAGCTGCTCTGCAGCCCGAGGCCACACAGGCACCCTGGTTGGAAGATGCACCCCGCGGTGAAGCAGGAAGGTTACTTACTTCTGCCTAAGACGCAAACGCAGGTTCTGAGCGCCATATAGTTCTTGCAGGAAGCTTCGGAAAACTGGAAATCAAGAGAACCGTTATGGTGCAGCCCTCCCAGAGGACCGAAAGGAATGTCACACGGGCTGTGCACTTAGGACGTTGGACTCTCCAGAGCTCAAGGTCAAATGATAGCTTACTCCCACGGGCAGGAGGTGCTTTGGCATTTCAAGGAGCATCGGTTTCCAATATTGTCTGTGGGGTCTCAGTGAGCAATCTGAACCTTGGCAAAGTTACACAGCTTATCGCAGTTACCCCTCAATGTTCCACCTCCAAATCCACCAGAATCTGCTCCTGACACCCCCACTGCCCCCTACTGGGTCCTACCTTGGCCAGCCTTCATCCCATCCTAGGCCCCTCCTGTACATCTGGGAAATATCTGGGTTCTGTTTCCATCCACAGTATCCTTTTGTTCAGGATTATTACCTGAGAGAGACGGGCTGTTGCCACTGGCATCCTGCAGAGGAGGGGACAGGAGAGCTTACAGAGCTTGGTTGAATGGGCAGAACCTTACCTTTCAGAGCGTCACCTTTGTCCCTTGACCTGCTGCTTCTCCTTGTCTCCACCTGAGGCTGGGGCACAAGAGAGGAAGTCAGGCTGGAATCCAATCCTGCATCTGTTCTTTGTGACAAACTGCAGGCATTTACTGGTGATTAGAAGAATGACAATCTCCATGGAATGACTAAAGCCCAGAAACCAGCTTCTGTGTGAGACCTAGAGTGCATTTCTTCCGTCAGCCTTCCTCTGCTCACGGAGAGCACACACTCTCAGCACTCAGTGTTCTGGTGGGCAAGATTTTGATTATGGAGGCTGAAGCTCTGGGCCAGCCCTTGACCACTTCCTCCCCGGGGTCAGCCATGCTTTCTCAATTAGCCCAGACAGAAAAGGAGCCTTGGCCCAGAGACTGGAGCTCAAGGAAAGAGACTGAGGACCCAGTGATGAGAGCTGCCCTTTGAAATGTCTAGTCATCTAGTCCTTAGCCACTGCGTCACTATATTGGGGATTTTTACCTATTGCCCTCTATAACAACTAGAGATGGGAGGTCTGAGATCTTCAAAGAGAAATATTTTTGAATGCTCATCTTACTGGCAAATGATTTACATATCATACGAGTCAATAGTTCAGTCATTCAATCAGATCAAGGGCAATGGTACAATCAATGATTACCATATCCATTTTAGAACAACACCCCCCCCCTCCATGGTTAAATTGCCTTCAAAAGGAGTTGGGTAATCACAGTCAGGTCTAAAGCTCTCTGTCCCCTCTGGCCTCCTTCATTTTTTCGTCTTGAAATCAATCCCCCTTCACTCCCTAGCTTCCCGATGGGGAAGTTCTCCACACTGCTGATCTCACAATCCCTCCCTCTGCCATGAGATCTCTCCACCTGCAACTCTGTCAACCCTTGTGTCCATGATCATGATGCATCCACGCCTCCTGTGCTTCACAAACAGGGAAAGCCAACAGAAATAATGAAAATCAACATAAGCCGGCAAGGATAAAATGATACCAATGCAGTGAACAAAGTCCTAACAGTGAGTAAGGACGCACCAGCCCTCATCAACATTCCAAAGCCAGGGCTGATGGTCTCTTCTTTCTTGAGATTTCCCCTATCAGGAAATTAATTACGAAAGGAAAAATTTATAAAACAAGGAAAAATCAATCTCTCCTATGGCTGGGTTGAGAATTTCTTACCTTTATCCTTTTCCTGGGTGGTCGCACAGGTGGAGTATTTGGAAGGAAGGGGAGGACCAGGAAGAAGCAACCCACTCCATACAGGATGCCCAAGGTCAAAACAGTGAACCAGGTGGGGTATTGGTAGGTCAGCCAGGAAGCACTTTTCTGTTCCAGCAGAAAGAGAATCTCCTCCATCTTCTGGATACAGCGGTTGCACTCAGGCAACTGAGCACTCTGAGTCCCCTCTGCCTTCAAAACCACTTGCATCACAAACCTGGGCCCACATCACTAAAGGGTCACAGTGGGGTGGGAGGTGACAGCAGAACAACACATAATCCCTCCCTCTACCCTCCAGCTCATCACATCCCTCCCCTGCTCTGGTCTTCTCTCTCCCACTGCCTGCTCTGGGCCTCCAAAGTCACCAGCTGCACCTGATGGAATGGAATCTTAGTGCAAGTTCTTATTCATTCCACCTCCCACCTAGGTATTACCTGCTTCCTTGGCAAGTTGCCTGAATCATGACCAATTTCATAGGCTTAGAATATCTGAAGTTGTCTCTGTCCTCAATGAAAACCTTCTCAAGTCATGGTTTTACTTTGTCTTATCCAAGATAGAGAACTTAGGTTTATGTAACATTTATTTAGCTTTATGAATGTTGGATGAAAAGCTTGGAATTTGACTTCTATGACCAGGAGAGTTATTCAAGAGCTGAGGTATATCTCTCCCAGGAGAGAGATCTAAGAAATTTTCTGCCAGATGGTACATTTGGGGAGACAAGGAACACTTAAGCATTAATCATTCTTAACAGTGTCCCCTGCAAATCTTCCTTGTGTGTGACTACTGCCCATTTAGGGCTTGCTCTGGGAACACTTGATGGGGTAATAAGCCTTGCAACAATTCAGGCTCAAAGGGCAAGCATCTGGCTGAGCAAAATAAAGAGATAATATGGATTGAGTTGTGTCCTTACCACTACCACTTGAGATATTCCCCCAAAATTCGTTGGAACCCTAACACTGAAGGCTATAATCTGATTTGGTTATGTGAGGGCTCTCTCTGGGAGAAATGTACCTCTGTCCTTGGCTTCACACAAGAACCAATTGACGCAGAAACCTAGTTTGTGATCCAAGTGACTTTATAAAGGATAGAAGAGGCAAATATGCTCGTGGGGGGTGGGGGCGGACTGGACAGCCCACGCGCGCTGGGTTGCATGACAGCTGGTGGGAGGCCCCCACCCATACCCTGTTGGTAGGCATGGCTGACGGTACTGTTTGACCCCATTGACTGAATTAAGCCCACCTGGTCTAGATGGGGTCCCGCCCAGGTTGACCTGCTTCCTGTCACAAGGACCTAAATGTGTGCATCTTTCCAGCCTGAAGCAGCTTTCAACTGTCTGTGATGGGGAGGAGGTTTGGCATGCACAGCGACCACCCTCAGTTCTGCCTCTACTTACCTAACAGGTACACGGCATTTCTTTTCTGTTTTTTAAAACAACAACAAAAAAATCATTTGTAATCTTTCTATTCCAGCGGTGCTAGGAGCAAGGCAGAGGCAAAACCCAAGAACAGGGTTCTTCTCTGTTGAAGCGCGATAAACTCACGGGGAAGCAAACAAGCATCTTCATCCACGTGAAGTGAATCTGTGAATCAGCAGCTCCCAACTGACCAAAGCACGCACAGAGCAGCCCAGCATCAAGGTCCGTTTCTGTGCACTGCTCCCACTGTGAGGAAGAGCTTCATGTGCATTAAAAGGGAACTTTTGTAATATTTGAATTTTGAATAGTGGTTTTTGTCAGAAACTGGAAAAAAATCTCAAAGCCTGAAGAAACTCCTTTCTAGTACTGAACATTCAAGGGAGCCTGTAGAAGCCTGAAATGATTGCTAGGTGACCACCTGGATCTGCTTGTTGAGTGAAAGTGGCAGAATAGCAGCAATAGAGCAGCGGGTTCATTCTGACCACTGACACTCGTGGACCTGGTTTACAGGCAGTAGAGAAGAAGATGAGAGCAGGTTGACTCGTTTGAAGTCCATGACCTACTCTGAGGGGACTAGAGTTGTGGAGAATTGGTGATGGGGCCAAGGCCTAAAGGCAATGCGACCAATGGACACTGAGGTGAGGCCAAGAGAGGGAGCCCACATTGACTTGACCCGAACCCGACCAGATGAAGAGAAGAATGTTGAGCCTGTGCACTGGTATATACTGCTGCAGACTGTATAGACGAACTGTCCTGCTTTGACTTTCTTGTGGATGTGGACTTCACAAGGTTCCAACTGGCATGAAGACTCTTTATATTGAAGAATATGATTGTCTCCTCAGAGCACTGGGTTGATGGAAGTAGGCAGTAGAGAAACTGGATAGCCAAAATGGGCCAGATAAAGGCGTGAAGTGGCTAGCTTGCAAGATTTCATAGATACTGGAATATATTCATAGAATTATAGGATTAATATGTGGGTGTACCTTACCTGCAATTGTTAAGCATAGGATATTTTTGTTTCATCACTTACAGAATATTATGTTTAAAGGAGGGTGGCACGGAGTGAAATGTATGCATTTTCATATTATACTGTTAGATACTGATATGATTCTATTATTGTTTTGAAATTATATACGGCTAAAGAATTTTGTGAAAATGTCAAATGGACAAGGGGTGGTCTGTTGTAGTTATACAATCTGGTGTCAATTTGGGACTTGAGAGGATTAAGAGTGAAGGGGTAGACTCTAGTCTCTCTATTGGGTTATGGCCAATGAGGCCTCTTTGTGGGCCTGGCCTTCCCGTCAGGGTTCTGGGAAATCTGGTATTTCCTCCTTGGAGGCAGGAGACTATCTTTCTGCTCATTCCCTGAGAGATGTCCTACTAACAAGACACATGGCACCACACTGATAGAACCCATGCCCTGGGAACTGGAGGAGCCACATGGAGACCCTGCCAAAGCTGAGATGCTTCTACCACCACTGGATGCAGAAGACTTTGCAACTACTGACCTGTGATCTTCCTGCATTTGGGGTCATTGAAGGTGTTTCATGAGTCTGAAGAGAACATTATAGATTGATATCAGACATGGGCTAATATTGGACTTATGGACTTGATCTTGGTTGGGCTGGAATGCTTTCTCAATATACAACTGTTCTTGTATATAAAGGTCTTTCCTATACACATCTGAGTGTGGATTTGTTTCTCTAGTCTACCTGGACTAACACTCATGGATCCCTTTCAGGACTGTAAGTTCTGTTCCCCTGACTGCTGCAAAGTATGTGACAGAGAAGAAAAGGGAGAAGAGTGAACTGTACCCATTTATTGAGGTAAGAAAAGTGATGAAGGAGCATGGCCGGTTCCCCAAACTTCATGAGTGGAAAAATGGGCTCTTGGCACAAAATGACATTCAATCTTCACCAAGAGATTCAGGGCTAAATTGCTGCCCTATCTCTGACCTCAGCTTTTGTTTTATTTTAATTCTCATATAATTCACATATATCATTCAATACTTCAGTCATATTAAGATTTGTGTAATCCTCACCACAATCAGGTTTACATCATTTCCTTCTTTTATATTCATTTTTGTTAGCCCCCCCCTCACTCCCCCAAATCTTCCCTGCCTGTCCCTAGGTGATTGTTAATTCTGTTAGTGTCTCTCTGGATTTACCTCTCCTGGATTTCATATGTATTAAAAAAAAATACAAAACAAAATCAAGAAACAAGTAGAAAAGAAAAACTAACAATGATAAAAGAGAGAAAAACCTCAATCGAACAGAAAGTGAAAAATACTAAAAACTGGAACCAAATTAAAATTAGTCTGAAGAGATCAAATGATCAGGTGTTACATTTGAACTTAACTGTATCTGTTCATGTCCATGGACTGTGGTCAGAGGGAATTCACCCAGCATGTGCATTTGAGTCCTTTTGCAAACTGGGTGTTCCGAACTTAAGCTCTGATTCTTGTTCATACCTGCAGATTGAGATTCTATTATTTATCACCCTGGCATCACACTGGCTGTGCTGCTTGTTCTGGGCGGCCTTAGTTGATATCTCACTTAGATGGCTGCTTATTTTCAGAAAAAAGGTTTAAGTACAAGGCCCTGTTCTTTGTGATGGATGTGCACCAACTGATTTCAGGGTTTTTTTACACCCTATGCTTTCCAGTCAAATATTCACTTGAGGTAATTCAAAACACTCACTTGGCTCGATGACGCCAGAATAGCTCCCCTCCATGCAGTTCCATGGAGCTCAGCATAGTTAGGGCACAGAGATGAAAAGACGATTGAACCATGTACTGAACGTTCAGGTTTTTCCCTGCTTTTGAAAATCTGTTTGCGCTTGTAGAGTAAATGTTTTGTACTTTTTAAGAGTGTAAAAAAAATAGATGGAGGGATTCAGAGAAAATGGCGACCAGATAGGACCCATCTATCTGGAGCTCCTGCTGCCAGACCAGAAAAATAGGAAATTAGGTGAAGGAAACGGGGAGGTGGAGTTCTGAAATTAGAACTAGGGTAACAGGGTTTCTCCTGAACCCCTTCTTTTGTGGGATTTCCACTCACAAAGCAAACCAAGAATGCTTTAAAGCACTATAATTTTGACGAAGTGGCAGGTGCCAGATATGCCCTTGCCTGGAGCAGGGATCCCTGCAGGTGGACGCCCTGAGAGGGGGCAGAATCTCAGACACGAGGGGAACCCCACACTGAGCTCTCCATGCGGTTGGATGCCTTGAGCTCACGGTCAGGGGTTGGTGGTGGGTAGCCATAATTTAGAGTAGAAGAAAAAATATATTATTACCTTAGGAAGATCATGGTGTGGGAGAAAAAGGCAGAAAGTCGGGAGTCCAGGGAGCAAATTTAGTTCCAATTGGCCGACTAGTAAACAACCCCCCTGATAAGCTGCATCTCCCCCTCTGGGGGTCAGCTTGACAGCCACCAAATCTGAGCACATCACAAGTAGAATTTTTTTTAAGGGTGAAACATAAATGATTGGTTTAAAACTCAAACCCAAGTCTGGTTGCTCAGCTCCAAGCACCACATAGGGGAGTCCCTTAACATAAATCAGCATAAGAAGCAACCTAGCTAAGGAATGCCAGAACTCAGCCACAGGGCCTGGCAGCTTTTACCATAACAAAGACCCGCTGTAGCAGTGTCAGCCTTAAACAGCACTGAGCTGTAGCCCAGAGACTGTGGGAGACAATTTCATTCTAGCTGGCCAGAGGGATAAAAAAGAAAATCCTCTGATCTAGGAAGCATCAGCAGTCTAGATAGGACAACAAGCTTCCCTCTCAGTGATTCTACACATAGCTGGGGAGGCCCTGCCGGTCTTGGAGCCCTAGACGGGGCTGAGGGAGCCCCCCAGTGCCCCCTCCCAGCCCCTGCTGCAGTGCTACATGCAGCACAAGGCAGGTACTCCAGCACCCAAGTGACCCCTGGCCACGGGCGCGATCTTGCTTTTGAAGTAATCTCACACAGCATCTGTGGAACCCTACATCAGGGATGGGAAAGTCCATTAACGCATGCCCAGGAGAGCCAGCATAGGAAAGCTGGATTTTCCTGCCCGTGGGCTCCGATGGATGTTGCACCTGGAGCAGCCCACCTGGGCCAGATGATTGCAGTTCAGCCAATGGGATTGACCTGGGGTCCTTCACCAGCCTCCCCGGGAACCCTTGAAAAGGCAGGAACCAGAAGGGAGAGGGGTGGTCTGGTCGTCTTCCTGGGAGGAGAGAGATCCTTGCATGACCTGAGGCAGTCTCTGCCAGGCCCCATGGTCAAAGGAATCCTATGGGTGCCTTGTAAAACCTGAAGCTTCTTTTAACTCTCATTAAATTCACTTGGATCACGAGCCTGGCTTCCGCATGAAATTTTTCTCGCGGGGAGCCAAGGACTGGGGTTGGAATTTAGGCCAGAGAGAGAGACCTTACAAGTCCATGACCCCGTGACCTTGAGGAAGAATTGGAATTCCTCTGGCCTCAAGGACAGGTGATCAAGTATCATTACCTCCTTACCCACTGCTCTACTTATTCTCACTTTATTCACTAGCCCTTCTAACTTTTCCACCGCACTCAGTTTCAACGTGCTCAGGTTGGTGTTGGGCTTTTATTTACTTGCTTTCTTCTTTATCCCTCTTTTTTCCCCTTTTCCCCTCTTTTTCCTCTTCTCTCCCACTCTCTCCTCTCATATGCCACTAAAGGCTTCCAGGTCACTTCCCTCCGCTTAGGGCAAATCAACCCAAATAGCAGGAGGCACTCCAGCCTGCCCTGTGTGGGAGTGCTGTACACCACACAAGGCACCTGGGACAAACACCTACAGTGCGCTGCACCGTTGAAGAAACCTCCGTCATGCCTCTAAGGTGATCTCGTCAACTAGGGCAATTCTGCCCAGCACCACTGGGTCCCGGCATTAAAAGGGCACACTGACCTGCCATGTTGGAGCAGTGTCTAAACCCCTCTGGCCCCTCATCCAAGCAATCAGGGATCAGCTACTACTTTATACTTTATTTCCTCCTTCTCTCTCTCCTTGCTCTTTACCATCACAGCCAACCTTAGTGAACTCAGTTGGATTTATTTCCTTCATTCTCTTTATTCTCTTTTTCTTTCTTTCCTCTTTCTGTCTTTGCTTTCTTCACCTCTCTCTTAGCTTGTACGATTCTCTCTGCTCCCTCTCATTGCTTGCACATACCACTGCTGGTTTCCAGAGCCCTACACTCTGCCTAGGGCAACCCTGTCCTCCTAGTGGGCAGCCTGACCCCTAAGACAGTACTGCACACAGGACGAGTCAGAGCTACACACAGCATAACACAGGGTCAGTTATTTCTTTAACCATTTAAAAAATACTCTCTCCTCCTCCTTCCTTTTCTCTTCTCTCTTTTTCCTTTTATTGGACTCTTCTTACAGGTTTTCTGCTTTTCTCCGCTCCATCTAGCTCTTCTCTACTTCCTACCACAGCCTCCACAGATTTGGTTCTCCTTTTTAGTTGTTTTCTTTTCTTTTTTTTTTTTTTTACTGTTGTCACCTTTGTTTACTCTGTGCATTTTAGTTGTGTGTGGGTGAGTGGTTGTCAGTCTGGTTGGCATTATTGCCCCAGTCTGTGTCTTCCTCTTTCTCTCTTTTTCCTCTCCTTTCACTCTCTTTCCCATCACAAGACAATAGCTGTCTCCAGGCCACTCCCCTCTGCCTAGGGCAAACCTGAAGGCCCAACTGAGGGAGCTCCCACCCCCCACTTATTGGTGTGGCAAGCAGCTGGGGAATTCACGCTGGTCCTCTCCCACACACCAGGCCACAGGTTGTTCTCCCCTATAAAAAGTGGGGGCATCCCCAGCCTAAATCCTGAGGTCCTACAAGTGACTGGGGGAAACGCCTGACCACCACTTGTGAGGCTCCACGCTACTGTGGGAACATCCACCCAATCTCCAAGGTGATCTCTCTGTACATCCCCTTGTCTAGCCAGATTTGTAAAGTAGAATTTGGATCATGATAGTGGGGGGAGGAAGCATTTAGGAACTAGAGGAAACATGTTTCATTGTTGCTACCCTGCACCCTGACTGGCTTATCTCCTCCCCACATCCCTTCAGGAAGGGGGTGTCCAGTTACCTACCAATGGGCTTTGAGTCTCCACTCTGCACTCACCCTCATTTACAATGACATGATTTTTGTGTTCTTTGATGCTTGATATCTGATCCCTTCAACAGTTCATGGTCACACAGGCTGGTGTGCTTCCTCCATGTGGGCTTTGTTGCTTCTGAGCTAGATGGCCGCTTCTTTATTTTCAAACCTGTAAGATCCCAGATGCTATAACTTTTGATAGCCAGGCACCATCAGCTTTCTTCACCACATTTGCTAGTGCACACATTTTTCTTCAACCATCATGTTGGAAAGGTGTTCATCATGGAATGCCAATTTAATATAACGTCTTCTTGCATTGAGTAAGTATTTGGCAATGTCCATCTACTGCCTTAATACTAAGTCTATAAATATATGCACGTTGATCTATTTACGAACCCTCCTGTATAAATATATTTACATATGTACATGCCAGTATGTAGACCTCTAGAAATACCCTTTGTCACCTAGTTCTTTCCTCTATTTACTTTTACTTTCCTCTTGTCCGACTATCATGCTCAGCTTTCACTTGGGTTTGAGTAATTTCTCTTGGTTACATTGCCCTTGCTGAATACCTACCCGGCTTCTCACACCCTCCTTGCGACGGATTTTGGATTACTTGTTGCTCCCCTGTCGCTGGATTGGTCAGCATCACCTCCTTACCCCCTCCTCTCTCTCTCCCATGTCCCCGGGAACCATTGGTCCTGTTGTTTTCTCCTCCAGACTATTCTTCCAGCCTATCTTATCTAGATAGATCTGTTGAGATAATAATATGCACCAAAAATCAAACCATAGCAAGATAGGCGATGGGTGAGAACACTGTGATGACAAAAAAACAACAACAGAAAACCAATGATCAATAAAAGAGTAAATTAATTAAAAGACAAAAAAATTTTTTAAGAAAGAAAAACCTGTAAATAGATCAAGGTCTGATTTTTTTTTTCTATAGGTGTGTCCTTCAGTCAGGTCTGATGGCGTATCTTGCTCTGGCCCCAGAGTCTGTCCTTTGTACTCCCTCAGGGGCTACCCGCTCTGCTCTCATGGTTGCTCTGCTGCATGCTTTTAGTGATTTGCCTCCGTGTTGGAGGGCCAGTCGGGTCAGTCCCAACACAGAGTCTCCGGTATTGTCCCCATAGTGCTCTGGGCCAGCAAGGGATGGCATGTCTCATAGTGGGATCAGCCATATGGTCCACTCTGTACATTGGCTGTTCAGAGTGCCAAAATCATCCTCCAAGCCTGGTGGACCAGTGTGTGCTCCACTCTCTTCCTCCCCCTTCATTTGCCCCTGTGTGCTCTGATCAGACATGTCCATCTCCCCTAGCTACAGGTTCAGTGCCGTCTTCTAAAGTAAATTCTTCTGGGGGGAGGGGCAGTTGTCCACGTAGCTGGTATGGAGGCTGGACCATCCACTTTTCATTTAGGATCAAAAGCATCTAGCTTTTAGCATTAGGTGCTATTGAGTCAGTTCCAACTCAAGGCAGAATGAACCACTGCGCAGTCCTACACCATCTTCAAAACTGTTGTTATACTTGAACCTAACATTTCAGCCTTTTCCAGGGACTGGCATCTCCTGATAACATATCCAAAGCATGTGAAGTCTCCCCGTGCTTGCTTCTAAGGACCTTTCAGACTGTTCTTCTGACACAAATCTGTTCATTCTTCCAGCACTCAATGGTATTTTTAATATTCTTGGCTAGTGTCATCTTGATGGGTTGAAACACTATCTCGCTCTAGTGTTGATGTACATTTTTCTGATGCCTAATTATACTGAGTATCTTTTAAGGTAATCATTTAATTTTTATGGCATTTTGAAAAGATGTCAATGAGGTCTATTTAATTTGTGTTCAGATGGAAACACATAACTCAAACTAAATATGTGACAGTAGAATAAGAATCCATTTTATCCTAAATACTTGAGATATTTATACAGCCTACTCAAGTTTTTATCAACATAGATAAGGTGGCGGTGGTGGTGGTGGTGGTGGTGGTGGTGGTGGTGGTGGTGGTGGTGGTTTTTAAGAGTTAATCTCTAAATAGGGGGCTGTAGTACTGAGCACTGAATCTCCTTTGCTTGATTAATTTTTATGTTAGGGAAGTAATACAAGGATTCCATCAAATGACCCATCAGTTTGAGGAAAAAGCATATCAGAATTGATGGTCAAAGCCTATATGGCTTTATGGTTTAGTCTCTAGGGGTATGTAATGCTCTTGTGAAAATAGTATTCCTCATGATAATAACGAGGAACTGGTGGGCCTCCAGGGCTGGGAGCTGAACTGAGGGGCAGTTCTACCCTGTCTAATAGGGTCACTATGAGTTGGCAAAGAATCGATGGCTGTCAGTTTGGTTTGTTTGACTTGCGTACTGGCATTCAGTGTGTTTATCGAAATCAATAAATTACAAGCATTTAGATGTCTATTTTTTACATACAAAATTTAAATCCCCCAAGCCTCTGAAAACTGCGAAGATTTCACAGCACTAGGTTGGTACTCTCCCATCCAAGAATCAGTGAAACTGGCAGGGTGTGAGGCATTCAGGCTCCCTCAGTTCCTCCTACTGCCTTCCCTGACCCTGGTCACTTGCTTCTATTACCTCTCTTGGACCTTACATGCATTTGAATTAGAACACCATAGAGTACAGTGCTCTACATGTGCAGCAGCTCTAACCATGTCACTCTCTGTCTCTATGAAGCCTCTTCCAACAAAATTCAAATGCGATTGTATGTGCACACATAAACACACGCATGCACCAGAGCACCCTTCTTAACAGAGAGTCAGGAGGGTCTCTTATTTGCTGTCCTCACTTTGGACACAAGTCCCTTGATGATGAGTAGGAGAAAAGGAACATCAGGTAGTGGGGGAAACCCTAAGGAGGAACAGAGGAGAGCTTTAACTAAGAATAATGCTACTAGGGGAATGATGGCATGTGAGGAAAATTAGATACTTCCAGACTGTCAGATTTTTCCATACAGCAAAATTAACTTTTCTAGTTTTGTCTAAAACTGGCCCCAGGAAATTTCAAATAGCACATCTCAGATTATCTAACCTACAAAGGAGTAGCCGGCCTTCCACCCACCCCCACCCCACCCCCGCCAAAAAACCAAGCGGTACAAAGCTCCACTGGGTACACATTTCAAAATATACATTCTCCTGTTTGGGCAGGCATCTGGCAACTTGCTCTGAGCTAGTGCACCCACACTTTTTTCCCAAGGTCATTGCTGGTGACAAGACCTTGTGCTCTTCTCACAAGCCAGAATGCAAACATAAATCAAGTCAGTGTAAGACGCCATCATCACCTCACTCAAATACACCTCGTCAAGTGAACTCAAACTTCAAGAAGATGCTCATTTGTTTGGTTTTGTTGATGTGAGGGTGATAGTGCATTTGGAGTTTAGTCATTGCACTAGGTCAGACTGTTAATCAAGCTTCCTATATAGAGGTTCTGAAGATATTGTGTAAGAAGGTCTGAGTTGTCTGGCTAGACCAGAGCTTGCACACTGCTATTGAATAGAAGTTCCGACACACAGAATCCAGGACAGATAAACCCCTCAGGACCAATACTGAGAGTAGCAACACCACGAGGGAAGGTAGGGGGGAGAAGCAGAAGAAAGGGGAAACCAATCTCAATGATGGACATACAGCCCCACTCCACCACCCAGGGGAACAAACAGCAGAAGTTTGGGTGAAGGGATACAGCAGAGGCGTAAAATATAAAACTAAAAAGTATGTATAAAGTATCAGTGGTTCACGTGGGTGGGAGGAGGGGAAAAAAGGAGCTCAAGGAGAAAGAACATGTTTGGAAATGATGATAGCAATGTATGTACAAATGTGCTTCATACAAATTGGTGTATGAATTGTTACAAGAGCTGTAAGATCCCCCAATAAAATGATTTATTTAAAATAAAAAGGACTGATTAGTGGTAGACAGGGGACTGGTTTTGCCACCATGACAGTGCACCTGCTCACACAAAAAAAACAGCATGCCTCTATCGCCCGATCTGATCCCAGCACACCGAGGCAAAATACTAAGGGTGTACAACAGAACAGGAAGGGGAACAGAGCAACGAAGTCCCCAGGGAATACCAAAAATAGACTTTGGGGCCAGGGCTAGCTGACCCATCATACTCTATGAGAAAACACTCCTAAAGGCCAACAAACAGTCCTTGAACTAACTAAAAGCTTTTCTTTCTTGTGTTTTGTTTTGCTTTTTGTCATTGGCTTGTTGGTGGTGGTGTTGTTCTTTTGTTTCATTTTGTTGCTTGGGTTTGCTCTGTCTCGTTTTTGTGCATGCTATGATTTCCACAGGTCTGTCTAAATGAGATAGGCTGGATGAACAATCTGGAGGAGAAAACAATGGGACTGACAGCTGGGGGAGGGAGATGGGAAAGGGGGGTGTAGGGAAAAAGGAAGTGCTGTTAACAAACCCAGGGACAAGGGAACACCAAGTGATCCAAATAGATGGTGAGGAGGGTGTAGGAGGCTTGGTAGAGTGTAACCAAGAGTAATGTAACCTAGAGGAATTACTGAAACACAAATGAAGGCTGAACATGAGAGTGGGACAATCGGAAAGTAAAAGGAAATCAAGGAAAGAGGTAGGAAGCAAAGGGCATTTATAGAGGTCTAAATAAAGGCATGTGCATATGTAAATATATTTATGTATAACGATGGGGAAATAGATCTATATGCATATATTTATAGGTTTAGTATTAAGGTAACAGATGTACATTGGGCCTCCATTCAAGTACTCCCTCAATGCAAAAATACTTTGTTGTATTAAAGTGGCATTCCGTGATGCTCACCTCCCCAACACAATTGCTGGAGGCAAATGGGTGCATAAGCAAATGTGGTGACTGAAGTTGATGGTGGTCGGCTATCAAAAGTTATACATTCTGGGGTCTTAAAAGCTTGAAGTTAAACAAGTGGTCATGTAGCTGAGAAGCAACAAAGCCCACATGAAAGAAGCACACCAGCATGTGTGATCACGAGGTGTCGGAAGAATCAGGTATCAGACATCATCGGAACAAAAAAATCATATCTTTGTGAATACGGGGGAGTGTGGAGTGAAAACCCAAAGCTCATTTGTAGATAATTGGACATCCCCTTACAGAAGGGTAGCAGGGAGGAGAGGAGCCAGTCAGGGTGCACTGTAGCAACAATGAAACATACAACTTTCCTCTAGCTCCTAAATGCTTCTTCCCCCACAACTAAAATGATCCCCATTCTACCTTACAAATCTAGCTAGACCTGAGGATGTACACTGGTACAGATAGGAACTGGAAACACAGGGAATCCAGGGCGGATGATCCCTTCAGGACCAGTGGTGAGAGTGGCGATACGAGGAGGGTAGAGGGAGGGAGGAATGGAAAGGGGAAACCGATTACAAGGATCTACATATAACCATCTCCCTGGGGGACAGACAACAGAAAAGTGGCTGAAGGGAGATATTGTATAGTGTAAGATAAGACAAAATAATAATTTAGAAATTATTCAGGGTTCATGAGGGATGGGGAATAATTATCAGCTGATGCCAGCGGATTAAGTGGGGAGCAAATGTTTTCAGAATGATGAGGGCAATGATTGTACAAATATGATGTATGTATCAATTGTGATAAGAGTTGTATGAGGCCCCAAAAATTGATTATAAAAAAAGAGAAAAGAAATAACAGTATGAAAACATCCCCCAAAAAAGCATGCCTCTCTTGTCCCTCATATCCTAATCACCTGAACTCACTCCATGTGACTTCTTTCTGTTTCCATGAATGAAGGACAGTGGTTTGACAACACAGAAGAGGGGGGGAAAAAACAAGGGTGTCACCCAAACTGCTGAGTTTGAAAAATGTTTCCAAGAATGTAATCACAGATTAGACAAATGTGTGAAGTGTAATGGAGAGTACTATGAAGGGGATAAAAAATTTAAATGCATAGTTTTGAAAAAATTGTAGTTTTTGTCGGGTTCCCCCTAGTAGCTTCCAATTTCATAGCAACTCAAGCCATCACCATACATCAAACTGACAGAGAAGGGGTGGGTTTTGTGTGTAGGTGGTGTTGGTTATTGCACAGGGGCAAGGGACTTCTGGTGGCATAGTACCTTATGCCTTGGGTGTCAACTGTAATGTCAGCAGTGGGGAACCACCAGTCAGTCCTCAGAAGAAAAGGATGAGGCGTTCTACTCCCATAGAGTTAGCCTTTGGGAAACCCACAGAGATAGTTCTGCTCTGATCTCATAGAGTCGCTATGGCTCAGCATCGACTCCATCGAAGTGAGCTGACAAACTAAAGGCAGGAGATCTGAAAGAGGATGCGGAGACGTTGTCTCAGGTACTTTGGACATATTACTATGGTGGAACCAGTCCTGCAAGAAGGGCATCATTTTTGGCAGAGGGTTAGCAAACAAGAGGAAGACCCTTACTTAGGTGGATTGACACCGTGGCTGCGAGAATCGGCTCAAATACAGTAACAAGTGCGAGGATGGCGCAGGACTGGGCTTTGTTTCTCTCTCTAGTGCACAGGCCCCTATGAATCCGAACTGACTCCAGGGCTCTACAATATCAACTACTACAACCCTGAAGTTCAAACCTACCCAGTGGCTTCCCAAAAGGGAGGTGTGGCCATGTGCCTCTGTAAAGATGACAGCTAGGGAGCCCCTGCGGGGCAGTTCTACTCTGTGGCACAGGGGCAGCCAGGAGTCGGAATGTGCTTCACAGCAAAGGGTGTGCTTTGTCTCAGTTTGTGCCTGCTGCTGTTTATGCTATGCACTGAGTTTAACATGTGACACTCAGGAGCGAATGAATGGAAACACACCCATGATGCTTCCATGATGCCAGATGCAAGCTGACACTGTTTCTGAGTTCTGGGCATATTATTTTTTCAGAGATAATTTCCTGTAGCGGTGACACACCGAGTCCTATTTCATGTAAAAGCATCAGCAGCAGAGGAAAGCACTGCACAGAGAGAAGACTATGACACATAACAGGCTTTCCATAGAGGAACAAAAGGGTGGATGTCTTGGGCTGCACTCTTTTCTTGTATACAGACAGTAAACAAGCTGAACACATCTCACCTAAGCATAACATTACAACTACTTGAAGCCCAGCTCAGGCATCTGGACAAGAGGCAGCAAGGAAGGATGGGAGAGAGTTAATGGGCTGGGCGTCCCCAAAGGTGCAGAGTGGGAATCAAGGGAGGATCCAGGACGAGCCAAGGCTTCTGGCAGAAGTCTGAGAGGAGAGCAGCAGAAAGGAGCTGCTCTCTGGGTCCTCACAGATGTAGCCAGTGAGAGAGCAGCAGTGCTGCCCCCTGGCGGTGCGCCGAAGGCAGGGCCGCTTCCCCCAGGGCTGGAGAGCTCTGGGGAAAGACAAATCCTGTCACTTTGGATGCCAAGTAAGGGGGCACTGTGTGCCGGTGGTGTACCTATGTTGGCCAAAGCGCTGCCCACTGTGCATTTGCTTCCCACAAGCACAGTTATCCTTCCTCGTGCATCCAGGAAAGACAGTTCTAGAAAAACACAAGCAGTAAAATAAAACACTGCCAGGTCTCGAACCATCCTCACCATTGTTACTATGCCCACTGATGTAGCCACTGGTTCGAGCTGTTTTATTGCCCGTCCTCCACTTTTTGCCAAGCATCATGTCCTTCATGGACTTGATGTCCCTTCAGGGACTGGTCTCTCCTGACAGCACGTCCAAAGATATCAAATGAAGTCCAGCCATCCTTTGTCCCCATGTTCTCTTGGCAGTCCTTGTACTTTTATTGCTCAGTGTCTGATTATTTGGGACCAGGCCTTATTGCTGCCCCTTCCTCACCTTGGCCCCCAATCCCGACCCCAAGCCCTGCACATCCACTGTGTGAAACCTCCTGTTCCTGTAACCATCCCTGTGCTTTTGTGTGGGGGGTCTAGCTGGGTTCCCCTGGCAATTCGCCAGCTGCCCCTGGGAAAGTTCATGGAGTCGGCTAATTAGTAGAAAAGCCAAACGTCCAGCTGAGATTGGTTTACTCCCTAGCACCCTTGGGCAGGAGCACAGCCCCACTCCCGGTCCCAGGTAGCCAACGACCACACCTAGGTTCTCCGGACTTGGCAGCTGTAACATGTGGCCTGGGCTTCCCCTTCATTTCCTGCTCCTTTCTGGCTTGCTGTCTGACTTTTCTTTGCGGAATTAAAGCTGCAAATTGACAGGATCCCATAAACACTCTAAAGCCACAAAAAAACACCAAATGCCCACCCAAACATGTGAAACTTCCAAAAATCATCCTTAGAAGATTCCCAAACCCTAAACATTCCTAAACCCCATATATGCCCTGAAAACACCATGAAAGCCCTAAGAAAACCTAAAATGCTGGGGGAAAAAAACACATATAATATGAAAAATGCCCTAAAATCCCTAAGGAACTCTGTAACATCACTAAAAACACCATATTGTGCTGAAAAATACCTATACACTCTAAAAAACCACCCCTAAATCCCTTAAACACTCCCTAAAATCTTATAAAACACCCTAAAAACCCCAAACCACCCGAATGCCCCAAACACACCTTGAACGTCCACAAACAACCTAAAAGCCCTAAAAAATCACATGCCACCAAAAAGCCCTAAATGACCGCAAAATTCCAACTCATAGCCACCCTATAGAGGGCTTCTGGAGCTGTCAGTCTTTTATGGGAACAGCTTTATCGTTCTCCCAAGGAGAAGTTGGTAGGTTTGAAACCCTGACCTCATATTTAGCAGTCTAATAATTGCTGGACAGTGCCACCAAGGCTCTACTGGTGTAGTGGGTTACACATTGGGCTGCTAACCTCAAGGGAAACGGTTCAAAACCACCACCCACTCCTTGGGAGAAAGAAGAAGCTTTCTTTCTATTCCCCTAGATTTCTCATTGAAGGTGTAAAGTAACCTGTTAAATGCTCGCAGTGGCAGCAGCAATGTCTCATAACCATGGGGAAATGTGGTTCAGAAACTTCAGAAGCAAGCATCCACCAGTAGGTGACTGACCAGCAGTATTGACTTGGGCAAAGAGAAGGTGACATGGAAGGGTAAGGAGAAGAATGCGTGCAGAGGGCAGGTTGGCAGCTGAGCCTAAGTCCAGTAGAAACAACAGCAGAATGGCCTGTTCCTGGAAGGGCCACAGGAGATGGTGCGACTTCATGTAGCCCCCACTTACATGTGTAACAGCAGCAATTGCCTGAACACGTGGTCTCCCCAGGGAGGAGCCTTTGTGTGGTGTTAAGATGCTGTTACTGTCTGTTGTACTGTGGTGGCCTGCATTTGGCTGTAATGGTGGAAATTTTGCAGCCAGTAGTTCAAATGCCTGCTGGGTCACTCACTGCAGGTAGACTTCAGCAGTTTCCAGACAGAGACGAGGGAGGAGGACCTGGTCTTCCACTTCTGAAAGAACTGGCCAGTGTGAACCTTGTGAATGGCAGAACACTATACCTGAACATGAGTACCGCAGGCTATAAGGCATGATGGTTTGACACAGTGGCTGCAGCAATGTGCTCAAACATAGGATAGTGCTGGCCTGGAAAATAGTTCATCGTCCATTAAAAAAAATCATTATATAGGGGCTCATACAACTTTTGTTGTTGTTTTTCCCTAAGGGAGAGCAGTGTATTGGTACACTGAGAGGTATATAGATCAATGGATACGAACAGAAAAGCTACACATATATTCACCAGTCAACAGGAAACTAGCCTTCGAAAAAGGACACAGAAATATCCAAAGGGACAAATTCTGCTTGCTCAACAAATGGTGTTGGACAAACTGAGATACCGTATGTAGGAAAATGAAGCAAGCCCCAAACCTTCCCCCATGCACAGAAATTAACTGAAGAGGGGTTAAAACCTGAAAGTAAACCTCCGGGCTATCATAATCATTTTTTCGATGACCTCATCGGTCAGAAATCATTGTAGGAACGCCAAAGCGTTCTTGTGTTCAACGTCTACATACATAGCAGGTGCTCCAGTAAAGGGGAATCTTGGTGGAGCTGGCTCATCCATTCCTGAAGAGAGTAGAGCACCACGTTGGCCCATCACAGAGCTCAGGTGTAGAATCTTCCTCACTGTCATCCTTTAACTCAGCAGTGTCAGTGTTGGATTATGAATTTCCCAAAGAACCAGTATCGCTCAATTCTGTGCACAATGCTGACTCACTCTCGCTGTTATTTCACTGGTCTAAAAACCCATTTAGGTTAAAATGACACTTTTTTGATGCCATGACCTAAAATTTTTAGTGAGAAAATGTTCCCAATGACATTACATGGGTCTTCGTCTAATCCTGATGCCATGTTCTTTTTCACAGAGACCAGCTTCTTGTATAAATTGCTCAGCATACAGATGGAATAAGAACAGTGAAAGGATACAACCCTGATGCACACCTTTTCTGATTTTAAACCATGCAGTATCACCTTGTCCTGTTCACAGTCTCACCTGGTTCTATCTCTTGGCCTTTGCATATGAGTACAATGAAGTGTTGTGCAATGCCCATTCTTTTCCATGGTATCCCCAAGATTCACCTCCTTCCACTCGTGGTTTCCAGAACGTGGGGTTGGGACAAAGCCTGGATAGTCTCATGGCAAGACCAGATCAGGAATGGAGCTGAGCCGGGAGCAGCTTTATTTGCTTGCTCCAGGGAAAGTCTGCCAATGTGACTAAGCCTCAGGGGCTTTCTACAAATGATAAAGGTGAATCCCTCTCTCGTTACCCACTGATCATCTCTGAGCCTCTTGCTCTCATATCCCTTGCACAGACCTCTACCATTAGATGGACAATTCGGTAACGTTTGAACACTTTTCTGATGCTGAGCCTGGGGAGCAACTAACAGCTGAGTAAATATTGATTGAAAGATGGTGAGTGGAAGAAAATAGCTTTGCCAGGTCCAGGTTGTGATGGAGATGAGAGTGTTACCAAATCCTGCTGTCCCCATGGTGGGTTTGCTGTATTGTGCCCAGTCCTGAAAGTCTGAGCCAGGGGTTTTAACGTGGCCCCTTTCAAAACATATAGGTGGAATTCTTGGACCATGAGCTGTCCATAAAGCTTTACCAAGGAGATGTCCGCCCTGGAGCGAAACAACCCAAGAACCTAGATCTTCGTGAAGGTGTTGGTTGGTAAGGGATGCAGCGGAAATCATAAACTTGACTGAAAGCAAAAGAAACTTTGCCTTCATGTGCCTGCAGCTGGACGAAGTGGTGCTGGAGCACACCCTCCTTTGTGATTCTTCTTGTTCTTTTTATGAGCTGCTCCCTGGCCTGTGTAGTCCCGTAAATCTGGAAACTCTTTGCTGGTGGGGGCAATTGTTATATCCTCCCCCCAGATCCAGATGTCTTGTCCATGGTCAGTGTGCAATCCTTGTTTGCCAGAGGAGTGGGGCATCTAAAGGCAGGCAGGGGTCACATACTTTTTTTCTACACTTTCTAGAAAGACCAGAGCTAAACATCTTGCAGCCCTTTTCATGTCCTCATTCTTTTCTGTATTTATTTTCCATGAAAGAGGAGAAGAAACGCGACAGCATCTACTGACAGCAAGTCAAATGCCATCGTGTGTGTTCAGAGGGCAGGCTGGTTCTCATTTGCCTAACTCATCAGTCCCATCGTGCCATGTCCATGTTAGATTGTTTAGGGAAACAGATGACATATGTTATGATGCTAAATAAGCTGAAACAGTGCCAGGATGGAGGCAGAAGGGTTTTATTTGTTTGTTTTTAAATGAAGCATGGCTTTCTAGTGACTTATTGTGGTGGGGAAGGGGGGCACCGAGAGCAACAAGACATGGCTGTGACAGTGGTCTGGGAATTGAGACAAATCATTGCTTCTGCAGCAGAGATGAGCTGCCTCTGACCTGTCAGTTACTTGAAGGGAGACTCTGCATTTGGTCAGACAAGTCTCAGTTGGAGATGGTACCAGCTTTCCTCCTGAGCCTCTGTGGTTCCCTTTGAACTACACAGGCCCGAATCGCTTTTAGCTGAGCAACAGCAAATGGCAACACAGACTTGCCATATTGCTCTTTTGCGTACACTCTTTAAAAATCATACTAAATATACATGCATCAAAACATTCGTCACTTCCACGCTCTACAAGATTATAATTAAGTGGCATTCTGCATGTTGTTCATATATCATCCTTACCCATTCCAAAATTATGTCATCACCCTTATGGAAGCTCAGTATCGTCTCAGGGATGGCACTTCCCCTCCAGGCCCTACTGGGTTAGGCTGGGTTGACTAGAGAAATAAATCCAAGGACACTCATATAGGTATAAGAAAGACTCCACCTCACTTATTTGTCCAATTGACATGGCATTATGTAACAACCATACTTACCTTCCTACCTATCCCTGGAAACAATTGGGAGATGTTTGTCTCTATTCATTTTCCTAGCCTAGATATTTTTTGTAAGTGGAATTAAGCAAAATGTGTCCTTTTTGAAGCTGATTTATTTCACTCAGCATAATGCTTATGAGGTTCATTCCTCTTGTAGCCTGTGTCAAGAGTTCATTTCTCTTTATGGCTGAGTAGTAGTCCATTGTATATACCGTAGGCAACATGTTTGACTTATCCATTCACCTATTGATGGGTATTTAGACCGTTGACACGTTTGCGAGATTGGGAATAATGTTGCAAGGGCCATCTGTGTATTTGTATCTATTTATGCGCTTGCTTTTAATTGCTTATATCCTTCATTTCCTTTTCTTTCCTTGTTAGACTCAGTATGATCCCCTTCTGCCCATCCTCTAGCCTCACAACCTCTGTGTCTGATGTGCCAGGATCTCACCAGAAGCCTTAACACCAAGATTCTGAGCCCTGACTGACCATTCTGACCATCCAGGGAATTGAATATTCCGGAGCACACAGAAGATGAAGTTATCAAAACTCCTTAGGCATAACCGAACAACTGGAGGGAGTGCTTTATTGGGCTGGGGGGCTGGGGATTATAGTTGTGAAGGACACCAAGAACAATTGTCATTACCTAGACTGTAAAGACTATGTTCGACATCCATGCTGGTGAGTAGCAGCTGGATTTCAGAAGCTCACAAGTGGCCATCTAGGTGGCAAGTATTGTCACCCTCACTCTGGAGGAAAGAGTGGTGAGTGGACCACATGAACATTAGACTTCATGACTCTGAGCACAGAATAACTAGATGATCTCCAACTATCAATTCCAACTTCTTTGAAAGGGATCACATCCAAAGGTCCTAGATAGTGAAGCAAAATTCACAGTCATAAAAGAGACCAGGCTTATTGGCTGGATAGGGACTAACAGAACCTCTGAAACGATGGTCCTTATTCACTAAGTTTGAAAATGAACTCCTACCTGTGGTTCAATATTCAGCCAAATAATAGATTGGTCTATAATGGGAGCAATTACACAAGTGAGGCACACAAACCTGAAAACAGCAAACCATTTGATCTCAAAAGGGCAGTATTAATCCAAGGCCCAAGTTCAGAAGGGTAGGAAGAGAGGAGGAAGGGAAACAGAAGACATAAGTAGGGAGTGGAACAAGTCATATTATATTGTGGAGATTGCAATAAGTGGCATAAAACACAATGGGTATGAATTGTTGAATAAAAAACTGATGATCTTGGTAAACCTTCACCTAATTCACAATAAAAACTTATGAGAGAGAAAAAAATCCAAGCACCTAGGCTGCATTGCAGGCCAATAAAATCGGACTCAGTGGAGATGGGACAAAGATGTCTTTTGGACAGCTCTCTGGCGATCCCAATGAGCACACAGGCTGATACCCACCATCTGGAAACTATGGGGTAGCTGCTTCTCCGGTAATGCCTCGGGGGAGCGCTTGGGTCCCTCAAAGAATGCGGGATGATGAAGGGGCAAAGGTCATCAAACCTCACCCACAGCTTTACACTGGGGGGCTGCTCTCTGAGGAATGTGGGAAGGGTCCACTTGCATGCTGTCTCTGTGCAGCAGATCCAACAGACTCAACACCTTTCCAAAGCTGGCAAGAAAGTCCAAGAGACTAGATGTGGGCACCACGCTGTGAGTTTCCCAGAAGGCACGAGACAGATCGAGAGCAGTCACAGGAACACAGACTCCTCCGGAAATGCCGCCATGCGCAGAACATGCATCTCTAATTTCATTTCACACTGACTCAAGCATTCAGTCCTTTTTACGAAAACCCAGCTTCTCATTACAGTAACCGGTTTAAAATGACAATCTTCTGTTGAGCAAGTCTAAGAAATGACCTTCCTTTATTTTACATGGTATAAAAATTCAGTTTCCTAGGCCGATGGGCTCTAGGGACAGGTGTTTTTATGTACTAGACATGGCTTTCAAAGTTCTTCAATTGCCTAAATTAATAACGACTTTTTTCCTTTGGCTTTTCTAAGGGACACATTAATTTCAATCTTTTTCTAAGGAAGTGAATCTCTAGCTATCTCATTTGGATAACTTTCTGCCTTCAGAGTAGAATTTGAAATAATCTGCAAGGTTACCCCTTCCCCACCCTGCCCCAGCAGCCCAGCCTCTTTCTTCCTTCCAGCCTCCAGCCAACGGGGTTTGGTTGGGAAAGGAGATGCAGAAGGGAGTCTCTGGATTTTTCTATCAAAAGGTTGGCCACAACCCCCAGTAGACCAAATGTAATTCATTATGGCGGGTTTTGGTTTTTACTACATTAAGAGTTATCCTTAGGGAAATTACAAACAAACAGAAATAGGAAGACTTTATATTTTATTAACGGATGTACTGCTCAGTCTCATTATATTTTAAAAGACACAGTATAAAAAAAAAATCTGGCTCCATTTAAAATGTCCTGACTAGCAGAACTTAAAATACACAAATCTTAACATGAAAGTCTAGATGAATAAATAAAATAAACAACGAAACAGCTTTCTCAGGAAAAGCCATAATAAAGAGCTCGACTATTTTTTGAGCTGTTTAAGATGCTCGTGTTAAAGGGAAAAGAGTATCATTGTTGACTTTGAAATGTAGAACCATTTGCTTAATTCAGTGATGCTAAAATGGGCAGTTTGGCTGAAGAAAGAAATTGGCTTGTAGCATTTGATGAGCAATTTCTTCTTTTGAATATAGAAATGACCAGGGATGCGGACACGCTTTTTATTCTTTTGAGGACCCTCTAACCAAGAAATCTTTTAAATGATCATTACACAGTGAATGCCTGGAGGCTCTGGAAACTATTTATTTTGACATTATTATAAGCTCAAAATGATTCACCAATGCAAAAGAAGAAGAGAAAAAGCAATTAAATACTAAGCTGTAAACACTGGAAGCTTTTCTGTGCTGAAAATAATTGGACAGAGTTTTTTCTTTTTTTAAGTAATAGTGTCCAAAGAGATTCAATGATCTTATTGCTTATGGATTTGGAGCTTAACTATATTCCTTATTTTAAATTTGATATTAGAATAGCAAGATTATAGACCTTGATACAGTGTGACTTGGAGAAGTATCGTTTCATTAAATTATCAAGTTAAGGCTCAAGGAGCCTGGTGGAATGTGTGTGACCATGAGGCCAGCCAGTTGGAATCCGCTATGGCTCACAGAGAAAGATGCGGTTCTCAGCTCCTGTAAAGATTTAGAACTTCGGGAACCCACAGGCATAGTTCTACGTTGTCCTTTCAGGGGTCCTCAAACTTTTTAAACAGGAGGCCAGTTCATTGTCCCTCAAACCCGCTGGAGGGCCGGACTATAGTTTAAAAATAAAACTATGCACAAATGCCTATGCGCACTGCACATACCTAATTTGAAGTAAAAAAAAAAAAAAGGGGCAAAAACACCCGGCATGCTGAATAAATGTCCTCTGAGGGCCATGTGGTCCGCAGGCCATAGTTTGAGGACCCCCTAGATTGATATAAGTCAGAATCGACTTGATAGTGTTAGGTTTCTGGGGTGGTTGACCTCAGTTCTTGCTTAGCAACGCTGAAAGAATTCATATGGCAGAAGCACTTTTGTAAATCCAAGTGAATGTTATGAAAGAAAGTTTCAGGTATCGCAGTCCCCAAAAGTCCCCACTATCTCCGGAAAGCACGCCGGGCTGCATGGCAGGGGTGGGGAAAGTTTGCAGCTGAATATGGCGGTTTCATGGGAGGAATACCTGAGCAGGAGTGCAGAACCAGCTGAGGAGCCACGGCAGGAACCCCCAAGGGCCTCACCCTCCACTTGCAGAGCACGTGAACAAGGGAGGGCGACAAGGAGCCCAGGCCTACTTCTATCACCTCCCAACACCACTGGAGGGCATTGGTCGATCGTACTGGTTGATTTTGGTGCACTTTTGTGAAGTCCTATTCTGTATGACCAGGTGGACCTTCCACCTGGGTCTACATGACTTGGGTCAGAGCATGCTCAGTTCTGAATTTTGCCATAGGTATCTAATGAGTGTGCCTGATTTATTTCCAACCCCTTTGTTGTGGCCCGGACAGCTCATTTTCGTTTAGTGCTGGCATTTGGGAAGACAAGCCCTAATCTAGCAACCTGTCAATAGCAGTAAGTGAATGGAATTAAAACTCAACTCATAGCCATAAATTCAATTCGGACTCATAGCGACCCGAGAGGACAGGGCAGAATTGCCCCCTGAGGATTTCTGGGGCTGGAATTCTTTACAGGAATAGAAGTCTCTTTTTTCTCCCTCCCAGTGGCTCCAAAGGACTGACCTTGCAAGGAGATGTCCAGCGGGTGCCTGCAGGCTCCTTCATTGAAAATCTCTGCTAGTTTATGAAGCGGGAGGGAAATTTTGAGGAGGCCGTCTGCGGCAGAGTTAACTCCCCATTAAAGCCAATGAGCTTTTCCACATCTCTCAAAAAACAAACAAAAAAACCTAAAGTGACTACTTCAGATTAATATGCTGTAGGTAGAACCACCTCCCACTCAGCAAACCAAACCAATCAACCAACCAACCAAACAAACAAAAACACCCCAAATCCTGTTGCCTTCAAGTCAGTTCTGACTCATGCTCACCCCTTGTGGTACAGAGTACAATTGTTGCATGAGGTTGTCTAGGCTGTACCCTTTATGAAAGCAGATGACCCCTTCCTTTTGTGGTACAGCTAGGTGGGTTTGAACTGATAACCTTTATATAAGCAGCCCTATCCAGCGATCTATGTCAACTAAAGTGTCAAAGCATGTAAAGACTGATCCACAACCCCCACTTCTCTCTTCCTCTTCTGTGATGACCTGGAATCCACCTTTTGATCTGGTGGCACCATATTTGTGAAGCAGCCCGAATCACTGACGGACGGTGTGCAGGACAAACACCCTGTAGAATTGCCCTTCCAGCGTCAGAATTTGCATGAACAAGAAATAAACTTCTAGATTTTAAGCCACTGAGGTTTCAGGGGTAGCTTCTTTCTGCAGAACAGACTAGGCTATCCTGCCTGATCATCTCTTCACAGGGTTTTTGTGGAGAGCTACCGGAGCAGCTCGATCCAGGGGAGCTGCCAAAGCAGATACCTACACTTTATCTGGGATTGTAGGTTGTAGTACCAAAGTTTTTATTTGCCCGGGAGGCACTGAGTGAATTTTTTTTCTTCTGAAAACAGGACAATATGTAAGTAAGTTTGGAGACATATGTAGCTGGAGCTGAAAGTCCTCTTACCTTGCAGTTTTCTTTGGTAGAGATAGACTTGTTCTTAATGAAACCCATGACAGTCAGTGTCACAAATGACTTCTGAGGAGAGGCCAAACAGCTAAGTCAAGGCCAGCCTACCGTTCTCTTAAATGCTGTCTCATGCTCTCATCTGCTCTGACGTGTTTGCTCAGGGGCATGTGGCAGCCACTGGGCGGGCCTTACCATTGGCACTGAAAATCATTGTAGGGGATATTAGAGGATTTACATCAAGAAGACCTGACTTCCTGGCCATTGCTCGGGGGCCACAGTTCCCAAGACAATCAGTGTCAAGGGCAAAACAAAATAAAACATGACGAGGCCTCTGGGGCTGGGTTGAGCTGGATATGTAACCAAAGCCCCCTTCTACCAGGATCTTCCCAAGAGGAGATTGCTCTTTTCCATAGCTAAACAATTTTGTTTAACACACGTTCTGCTGGGGAACCTTCTGGGAAGCAGAAGAAAATAAATCTGCCTTCCTTTGAATTAAGCTGGGTTGGGTCCAAGCCCTGTGTAGTGTGTATTCTTATCATAACATCTAAAGGAGTCTCATTTCACCATTCTTAGCTATTAAAAAAAAAAGTTCCAGGCACAATAATTCAATTTAAAATTACACACCAGGAGTAGTTCATATTTAATACACTTTATACAGGTATTACAGGTACAAGGGACGTACTTGTTAACTGCCAGGTTGCTGGCTTGAACCAACCAGCTACTCCACAGGAGGTACTGTGTTTCTGTGAAGATTTTCAGCTTGGAAGCCCACTGGGAGAGCTCTCCTCTGGCTTGAGTCTGAAGGTGCTTGACAGCAGTAGCCTTTTGTTTTTATAGAGGTATAAAGCTTTCTTTCTTTCTTTTTTTTTTCTCGGTATAAAGCTTTTTAGAACAACAAAAACAATTCCTTTTGGAAGTAAGCCAGAGATAAAACCACAAGTTACATGCTTTACTTTTTTTCTGTCCTGCTGCTGGCAGCCACCCTTTCATCGATTGTGCACACCAGCATGGTGGTGAAGTGGTGAACTCTGCGCTCTCACTCCCCTGGCTACACACTCGGTCTCCTCACTCATCGTGTGGCTTCACCCAACGCACGGAGCCTCCTGCAGGCTCCTCACCCTGTGTGTGTAAAAGTGCGAAGGAGACAGACTTCCTCAGAGCTGTGCTTTAGAGAGAATCCTCCTCACATACTCAGCACCGCCTTGAATAGGGCAGCACTGCATACATGACATCTACTTGATGATTGTTGATGGTGTGGTGGTGTGTTTGTACGGATAAAAAAAGAGCCCTGAATGGTTATGTAACAAGTAAGGGAATAAATAGATCTTCCTTCATCCACCTTCATCTTTCATTGTTCTATCACTCCCTGATTGCAATATTAGAGGCTAAAATGGGCAGAATTCCCACCTCTGAACAAAGTTTGTGCACATGGGTGTGCATGCTTGTGTGTCCATGTGAGTGTGCCTGTACAATGTGTGTGCACGTGTGTGTGCACATGTGCACTGGAGCCTGGCAGCAGCAGGGGAGGCGCCTGTCTCTGTTCAGCAGTATCTGACGGCTGCTGCAGGTGTAATGAGAAGTGATCGATGATCTGTTCAGGGAGCTCCTGGGGTGGACTCAGGGAAGGAGCAGCAAAGAAGACATACTCATCTCCCCCATATGTAGATGAGGTGATGGAGGTGGGCGGTAGAGGAGCAGCTCCTTAGTAATGAGATCACAGGGGAAAGGCCTTGGATGAGGTGCCAGACATCCCTGCTTTCCCAGAGAGGGTGGGGACTGGGAACGAGGCTGCATCCTGCCTAATCAGTTACAGTTGCTCTGTCGCTCTGGGGAGGGAGGCAGATGAGGCAGGGAGCTTCCGGAATCTCTCATCTCCAGTCCTTCTAGGTGGATGTGGGAGCGTGTGAGGACGGCCACACTGGAGGGTCAGGGTTGATCGCCTTGCAGTGTGGAGCCCGGCCTGGACCTGCGTTGTGCAGGGTGACCAAGGAGCTCTGAGGGCAGGGTTCTGGGTGGGGGCTTTGTCTACTAAGACCCACAGCCGCGCCCTGTGTCGCAATGTTGGCATGCAATGTGCAAAGACTTGAGACAATGTGAAATGGACCATCCACTTCACTTGGAAAGACAGGAGGGCTGAAAATCAGATTGGGAGATCTGATCTCGTTTGCTGCACAGTTGTGAGAGGAGATATTCCTGGCTTCTCTCATGTTGGGAACCGGGCATAATCAGCCTGACAAAACCAAGGCCATATTGCCTGCCCAGCAGGGCTAAAGCCACGTCACCTCAACCTTATCTTACCCTGACACACACCAGATGGCCCACCCTTGTCTGCTCCAGCACCGGACATTCCAACTGCAGACTTGCGGCCTCCTGCCCTGTGTGCTCTACACCCCCGCCCTTCCTTTTTTTTATCTCCCCTTTGAACTCCCTTGTTTGCCTCACCCTTTATAGAGAGGCTTGTGTAGCAATAAACTCAGACCTTGACAAGAATCTGCTTGGTCTCGCTCCTCTCTCTCGCCCGTTTCTCTTTCAGGCTGGGTCCTCCTTGGAACCCCTCGAATAACTGAGTCCCGCGGGTTGGGGCACTCTCACACATGAAACTATATTCCTCCTCAGGCATCAAGGAGGTGATACGAATGCTTTGATAGCCTAGTATCTGTCAGCTGGGAGGCACAACATAGTGAGAGCCCTTATTAATCACTTGGAGATTAGCTGAGGGGTGGGAGAAGCCAGGCATGAGGCTTTCCAGGGCTGCTCAGCCTGCACAGGAGTCCTTTCCTGGGTTGGACAGAGGTGCTGCCATCTGAAAGCTCAGATAGAGCAGTTGGAAAATTAACTGACCTGGTACAAGATCTATTTACATATATCAAAAGATCCTGGGTAATAACATCTCATGTTTGTGCAGCATGCCACATTTGTCAAAGGGCTTTCTCATTTACTGTCTTACTTGGTCCTCAAACTAAGAGGCCTTTGGGCAGCTATTGCTGTTTAATTTTGGGCGTGGTAACAGCTTTGGGTATAGTACTGGGCTTGGAATCAGGCTGTGCAACCCACAGCAGGTCACTTAGCTGCTCTGGATTGGCTTTCTTCCTCTACGAAGGTCAGCGCTTGGACTAGACCATTTTCCCAGTGGCAGCTCTGCTGACATTTTGGCCAACATCGTTCTTGTGGGGCTGTGTTGTTCCCTGCACCAGGATGCTAAGCGAGCATCCCTGGTCTCAGCCCACTAGATGGCAGTGGGACTCCCTTCTTCAGAATGTCTCCAGGCATGGCCAAATGTCCCCAGCAGAGCATGCTGCTGGGCTGGCGCACGGCAGGATGATGCACTCAATGAGTTGGATTTTAAGTTTTCAGGTACTTTACATGTCTGCACAGGGAGACTACATCAACAATTACCCAGCAGTCAATGGATCATCACTGACCCTCTCTATAATTCCAACTGAGATCATGAAGCACCGACTGAGTTTCTGAGCTTAGCACCCTGCATGGCACACGTTGTTTAGCACTCAGCTACAAACTAAAAGGTTGGCAGTTCCAACCTATCCAGAGGCCTCTTAAACAAAATCCTGGTGGTCTGCTTCAGAAGAGTTGGAGCCATGAGCACCCCATGGAGTGAAGAGATATAAACATGAATGTGGATGGGACTCTAGGTATAGCTACAACCGGGAACCATGGAATCAACTACATCATGGAATCAACTTCAACTCCTGGCCTCCTTGTGTGTCCAAGAAGAACTGTGCTCCCCAGGGTCTGGAAAGGCTGCTTGGTCTGAAGTAGATTTGCAGGCCCTTCTTTCTAGGTGCCGCTGGGTGGCCTCAACCTTCCAAGCATGCTATTAAAAGCCAATCCGTCACCTGTGTGCATCACTGAAGACACACAGACACAGGGAGCAATGCCCTGGCTGGGGCACTGGAACAGCGCTGGCATGCAGTGAGTGCTGCCCAGTTAGCGAACAGGTCTTCCCTTGGTACTTTCTCAGGTCTGTGTGAAGCTTTCTAAGCATCCAGAGTTCTCGGCCTGATTCTGCTGCCAACTTGCAGTGTGGCTTCGAGCTAGTCTCTTGCCCTCTCTGGGCTTGATAACAAAAGCAGGGCAGGCCAGCCACAAATATCGTGTGGCTAGCAGGGGAAAGCAGTTGAGGACACAATTGCAGATGGAGTTCATCCTTTGGACTCATCGCCCCTCCTCCCTAACACCCCCCCCCCCACTCCACACACACACCTTTTCAACTGCACCAGATGGGTTTTAACTTTCCGGCACCAGAAAAGCAGACCTTGAGTTTTTTCCTTTATGGAATGTAGGCCATCCCTGCTTATGTGTCACATTCAGTCCTCGTTCTTCTCCCTACTCTTGTCCCTCCTCCAGTCATCAACAAGTGACTGCAGGGCGGTTTCCCAGCAGGGCTGTGCTCAAAGATTCATAATGCTGGGTTTTCCTTTAGTTCTCCACAGTCTTGGGCTTGGAACAATCCAGGCATTACCTTATCAAATGCTCATTTTAGGGGGGAAGACGGGGGCACTGGAAACACCACATGGGGCTCAATCCTTTTCTGCACGTGTCTGAGGGGTTTCCAGGAGTTCGAATTTCAACTTAAGTGATTTATTTTTTGTTGTTTAATCGCGTGCCTGTCATCTGCTGGACATTTCTTCTACAGTGTTTTGTTGTTGTTAACCCCATTTCTAAGATCAGAGATAGAAGGGTCAGGCACAATAGGCAGTTAAATTGACTCAATCTGGGGTGTGAACCTGCTTCTGTCTGGTTCCTCATAGCCCTCAGTCATTTTAATGCAGGTGTTGTGAAGGGTGTGGGTTCAGCAGCCACACACTGCCTCATCTCGCCTCCTCGTTGATAGGCTGTGTACCCTTATGTGAGTTGTTTAATCTCCTACCAAGCTTGTGAGAGCACTACTTTTATTAGCTTCATTTTACCGAGACTGTGAGAGGTCAGGGGAGCGAAGGCTTACATATTGCCAGGCATATAATATGCTAATGATAGTCAAGATATATAACTAAGCATTTCTCTGTTCTTGGTTCTGTCAGTACCTGGTGTGGCCACAAAGGAGAAACCTGGTTTCCTGCTATTTTGAGCATCTAGTGTGAATGGCAGGAGATAAGTCACAAGCTAATGAACCCTTGTGGTGTAGTGGTTAAGCACCCTGGGCCCGGCTATCAAAAGATATAGTGTCCAGGGTCTTAAAGACTGGAAGATAAACAAGGGGCCATCTAGCTAAGAAACAACAAAGCCCACATGGAAGAAGCCACCAGCCTATCTCGACATGATCGCTGAAGACAAAGCGGGTGCATAAGCAAATGCGGGCATGTTTTCCTGATGTGCACTCACCCTTTACATAAAACTCTCTCTTATACATACGCATTTCTGTGGATTTGTTTCGCTAAGGCACCCAGACTAACATAAGCAGCATGGAACGCATTTAAGAAGCCTAGACAAGGGCAGGGCAGGATATTTGGAGGGACTGGATCCAGAATTAGAGAGGAAGGGGTCCTGGAGGTGAAACGGGCTGCTAGCTCCCTGTCCCAAGGGGGACAATGAGACTGCTGGCTCCCATGAAGATTTACAGTCTTGAAAACTCCATATAGGGTCACTGTGGTTGGAATCCACTGGACGGCAGTGGCCTTTTGGGATTGAAGGTGGAAGCCACCAAAGAGCCTGCGGGGAGTGTGTGAACTTCTGGAATACAGCGAACAACCTCTGCACATCTGCTTTTCGTGCTGCCCAAGTCATGCATTGACATTTGTCCAAAAGTGAACCATCACAGCTGCTCTCTCAGGAAGCTGGGGGCTGAGCCCGCTGGTTCCACTCTGTCAGCATTTCTGGTCCGGGTACCTGCCCTCTGCCCCGGCACAGGCAATGGGCTTTTGGAAGCAGTGCTCCCTGGGTAGTGGGTGTGATTTGGCTCCTCTGGCCTAACATGATGAATGCTGAGAGGGGGTGGATACTAGGGGGTTAAGCTCCCTGACCTTTCCCTAGCCCAGGGGAAAACTTACTATTTAAAGTAAGTTTTAGACAGAATCTTTAGAAAGATAAATTGTTTACTTAATGTACACAATTACTCCCCAACACATCTGTTTTGTGTCTGCTCAACTCAACCTCATAGGCTATGGATGACCTTGAGCAAGTTTTTAAAGTCACAATGGGTTTCTACCAGGATTGAGAGTTCAGCTCTCTCAACTCTCCAACTGGTTATTAGCACCATAGTCTCATTTCTATTTATGGATTTACTTTGTTTGAGGGAAAAAAGACTCCCAATTCAACTTTATTTTATTAGGAACTCCTTTGCTATGTTTTACACAAGAAAAAGACACAAACCGCTGTTCTGGATGAAGGAGAGCATCTGCATGAGGCCACAATGGTGTCGGGAGGACCCACAGCCACAGTTACTTAAATAAAATGACACTCATTCTGTCCTGCTGACTCTGACTCATAGTGACTCTGTGTAGGGATCCTGAAGTTGCTACCTTTACAGGAAGCAATAACCTCATCTTTCTCCTGTGGAATGACTAGTGGCTTCGAACCAGCGATCTTGCTGTTAATAGTCCAACACTATCCAGCATCACCACCTGAGCTCCTGAAAGCTTAAATGAGACATGGAAAACAAACACCTTTGTCACAAAACTGTCCCTGAAGACGGATCAATTCATGGAGTTGCGGGAGGGCCTGTGAGAGCATGAGCGGGACCTTCATTGGGATGTGCACACGACCGTATATCGCTGAGTCTGGCCCGGGGAGTGGACGCAAGCTTTCCACTGCCGGTCAGCAGTAGGAAAGAACTCAATGGTGGCTGAATGTGTGGCCCCTCAAAATGGATTTAGGGTCTCCACATAGACTCTCACTGTGAGCCACAGCCTATTGCTCAAAATTTAAGCTTAAATATGACTTAAATGCCTAACATTCTGTTTCCTTAAACTAGAGTACTGCCAGGATCAACTAGAGGCCTGGATGACCTATCAGGTCTGAACAACGATCTCAAATCACTTCACATGATCCATTCCACCAGTCATGTCACCAGTCACACCTCCTCACTTACCCATTCCAGAGACTGTGCCTGTATAACCTATCGACTAACACATTCCCACATGTTGTGATTATGAAACCAACCATCATGCTGGAATAAGGACCAATCACGATGTAAGGGGCAGGGTCAATGGGAAAGCAAGATAGGGGCTGAGGGGAGCCAAGAGGGTCCCGTCACTCAATCCCTAAACCTGATCTAATGTCACTAGACTGGGGTCTTCCTCACATCTCAAGGGCACCCGATTCATGATTGAAGTGAATTGTGCTTATTCAATCTTTGTTCTGCTTACCGTCCTGCTATGCTGCCTCCTCTTCTTGCTTTATGTGTGTGGCTCCCTCTGTTGTGGTGACAAATGGCTTGAGAGGGATTTGACATAGGGAGAAAGCCCACCCACATCAACTGTCACCAGAAGCAGACACTAAGTTCATTTCTCTCACCTCACAGAACTATGCACATCAGACACTGGTAGAGCTGCCCGGAAGGGGAACCCTTAGTGCAGTGGTTCTCACCCTGTGGGTTGCGACCCCTTTGGGAGTCATATGACCCTTTCACAGGGCTCGTCCAATTCATAACTGTAGCAAAATTACAGTGATGAAGTAGCAAGAAAATCATTTAATGGTCGGGGGGGGGGGTCACCACAACAAAAGGACCTGTATTAGGAAGGTTGAGAACCACTGCCTGAGTGTGCTTAGGACTTTGCTGCCCTCAGGGTCACCAGACATTCCTGAAGGCAGAGTCACTGCAGGAAGCCCTTCTGGGAAATGCCCTGAAGCCAGGTCTCAACCAACTCCATCCACCCTCACCCTCCTAGATCCTAATCATAGGCTGCATGGAAATGCTCCCTGCCACTTCAAAGACTGTAAGTCCATCGGAGCAGAAAGCCTTCTCTTTCTCCCTTGGAGTGGTGGCTGGTGAGTTCAAACTGCTCACCTTCTGGGTAACATAACCCACAGACCAGCTCCCCCTGAGCTCAGTTAGGTTTGCCACACAGCACACATTGTTGGGAACCTTCTGAAGTAGCTGTGCCATGTGCAGGTTGGGGGATTTCGCACTAGATGCAGAATTCCACCCTCTCTTGGAAAAAATAATTTTTGCAATAGCCTTGTATTCTCTTCTGGATCTGAGTAGCAGCTACTCTCATGCAGTCCTAGCACATACATGCTAGGTCTTACGCCGAGTCTGCTCCATGCTTTCCTGTGTCCTATGTGGCGCTGTAGGCCCCCAAGGCATGGACTCTGCAGCCTGGGTTCAAATCTCTCCTTTCCACTTCCTCACTGTGTGGTCATAGGCTCATGGCTTTATCATCCTGTGCCACTGATTTTTCATCTGTAAAATGAGGCAAGAATAGAGTCCACACATAGGCTTCTTAAGTGATATAATTGAATTATTATATACAAAAAGCTTAGAACATTGCTCGGCATCTTGCAAATACTGTTAGGTAGCTTAGCATAGGGAGTGGGTCATCCATTACATATGCTCAGGTTCAAACTTCCGGCCAGGAAGGGGTGGTACACCTAGGTGGGTGTTACACCTGGATTGGCCCATCTGAGCCAGGTGAATTCAATCCAGCCAATGGGGTTGACCAGGACCATCAACCATGCCTCTCTGTGGAGGAATTGAAAAGGCAGGATCTTGACCTCTCCGATGTCTCCCTTCACCCACTTTTCTGTTGTCCGTCCCCCAGAGAGGAGGTCACATGTAGATACTTGTAATCGGTTTCCTCTTTCCAATCCACCCTCCCTCTACCCTCCCAATATCACCACTCACAAATTATCAAGGTTTCTTGAGGGATGGGGGAGGAAGGGGTAAAAATGAGGACTTGATTGATGCCAGGGGCTTAAGTGGAGGCAAATGTTTTGAGAATAATGAGGGCAGTGAGTGTACAATGTGCTTTACACAATTGATGTATGTATGGATTGTGATAAGAATTGTATGAGCCCCTAATAAAACGATTTAAGAAAAGAAAGAAAAGGCAGGATCCTGGAGCCCACGTAGTGACTTTCTCTCCAGCAGCTTCTAGGCAAGCTGTGCAGGGGTGAGGGGCCCTGAGGTGCCTGTGTAAACCTGAAACTTCTTCTCTCAAAAAACTCACTTGGATCACAATCCAGGCTGCGGAGTGAATTCTTTCTCACGCGAAGCCAAGGACTGAGGTATATTTCTCCCACGAGAGATCTAACAATAGTATCTCTTATTATATCATTAGGAGCCCTGGTGGTGTAGTGGACTATGCATTAACCTGCTAATCGCAAGGTCAGGGGTTTGAACTGACTAGCCCCTCCGTGGGAGAAATATGAGGTTGTCTATTTCTGTAAGGCAATGGTTCTCAACCTTCTGAATGCCGCCACCCTTTAATACAGTTCATGTTGTGGTCACCTGCAACCATAAAATTATTTTCATTGCTACTTTATAACTGTAATTTTGCTATCGTTATGAATTGGATGACCCCTGTTAAAGGGTTATTTGATCCCCAAAGGGGTCGCGACCCACAGGTTGCGACCCCTGCTGTAAGGATTTAAAGTCTCAAAACCCCAAAGGGGCAGATCTTTGTCCTATTGGGAGTCAATAAAATGGTAGTTAGGTTTTTTTCTGCATCAGTATCAGATTCTGGTGGCAATCTCAGTCATCCTGCATTGTGGTCTGGTTTGAACTCCGGAAATGACTGCCCTGGTTTGAGGTGAGGGCCACGGTGCTTCAGTGGTAGACCTCTCATCGTCTTTCACCGGGAAGACCCGGGTTTGATTTGCAGCCAATGTGCCCCAGACTGTCAGTGAAGGTTTGTGTGTTGCTACGACACTGAGGCTTCAGTGGTGTTTCCAGACTGAAACAGAATAATGAAGAAAGACCTGATCATCCCCTTCCACACATTGACCTATGGCCCACCACTGTTGGCTTCCTCTCCCAGTCCTGGTGGTAGCACAGATTGGCACAGTTTGCTCCACTGCCCATGAGGTGCCCATGAGAGGCTGAGTCGACAACCACAGTCAAGATCAACAGCTTAAACTCCATTCTGGGTCTATGGAAACAAGAACAACCTTCTGAAATGAGGTCACATTGCTATTTAGGACTGGGAGGATGCCTTTGTGATATGGATTGCACTCTGGATCCCGAGGGGGACTTTTAAACACAGCCACATAGCAGCTCCGGAAATTGTCATAGTGAGAAGGCAGGTTAAAAAAAAAAAAAAAAAAAAAAGCTTTTACTGGCTTGCTCAAAGGAGGCTGCGGGTAGATTGTGGGGTGGAAAACTCCTCTGGAAATGAAAAGTTTTTTTCCTTACATATGCATCATTTCTTCTGGTCCTGAAAGAAAACACAAAGCAGACGAGAGAAGGAAATGGAGACTAGCAGTCATCTTGTTGGTATTCCCACAGCACCCCCTCCTTAAGCACTTGCTGCCATCTCATCCAACTCCACTCAGTGTATTTCCACCCGGCAATGATGCAGAAATGTCTGCGTACTCCAGTTTGATTGTAGTCGGGCAACGTTTATGGCTTTGACATTCAACTGAGCATGGCAGGACGTCTAGAAACAATTATAACCAGCACCTGCTCTGTCTGTGCTGTGGGCAGGCAGTGACGGATTCCCAGCCTCTGGAACACTAGTGTTCCCTCCCAGCTCAGGATAATGACGGTGACACTCGGCCCCCTTGTTGTCTGGGGAGCTCAAGGAGCTCTCCTCAGAAACCTCAACTTATGGGCATTTCTTTAAGTGAAGACATCAAATTAGTGACTGGAAAGGAAGGCGTAGGAGATGATTATTGGCCACAAGACAAGCCTCAACCGCCTCCAGAGAGCATGTCTCCTAAGTACCAAGTCGGCGGTGACAGCTAGGGGGCCCTGGGTCACCGGGTGGTGTTGAGAGGGGACTCTGGGGCCCCAGCGTGGGACGCTGGCGGGTGCAAGTTCAAGAGGGTCAGGGGCTGATGCCTCCCCATGCCCCTGCCCTCCCCCAGCAAGGGCGCTCTGGGGTGCTGGGTCCTTGAGGCCCCGGCTGGCGGGGCCGCCCACGGTCAAGGCTTCGGGCACAAGCGCGGGTGCGCTGAGGCCTGCGCCGTGCGGGGGTCTGGGCTCAAGCAGGTGGTCGCGGCGGCTGCGCGGGCGGGCGGGCGCCCAGCAGGACGACCGACGACCCCCGGCGCGTCGCCGGCACCCAGCGCCCAGGCGTAGAGGCGGGCGGGGGGCCTGCGCTCCGCTGCCGCCAGGGCCCCCTCCTTCCGCGCCCCCCCCCCCCCCGCACCAGGTGAGCCCGGCCTGGGCCTCGGCGGGCGGTGGGGCTGCCCTCTCGCCGCCCTCCAGCGCCCCTCTCGCCGCCCTCCAGCGCCCCTCTCGCCGCCCTCCAGCGCCCCTCTCGCCGCCCTCCAGCGCCCCTCTCGCCGCCCTCCAGCGCCCCTCTCGCCGCCCTCCAGCGCCCCTCTCGCCGCCCTCAAGGGGCCAGGCCGCGCCGAGCCGGGCGGCCGCCGGCCGGGGCTGGGGGTTGGGAGGGGCGGGGGTCACGAGCGGGTCGCTCGTTCGGCCGCAGGCGGGGGGCGTGGCCGGGCGGCCGCGCGCTAGGCCGGGCCAGCGGCCGCCACGCCCTCGGGCTCAGACTCCGACTCCGGCTCGGCTCGCCCTGGCGGCGGTGGCGCCGTGAGGAGGAGTCCGCGCTCCTCTGTGGCGGCGGCGGCGGCCGGCTCCAGGCCGGGTTTTGGCGCCGCCCGCCTGCTGCCTCCTGGCGGCTCCTGAACTCCAGCCCCCTCTCTATCAGCCTCTCACTCCGTCTCAATACGTCTCAAGATGGCGGCCAATGTGGGATCTATGTTTCAATATTGGAAGCGCTTTGATTTACAGCAGCTGCAGGTCAGGCTTCTCTCTCGGCCTCTCGCTCGCGGGTGGGGGCTGCGGGCGGTCGCGGCCTCCCCGGGGGGGCGCCGGGCTGCCTTGCCGCCGGGGAGCCGCGGCGGAGGGGAGGAGGGGGGTGCCTGGGAAAGCGGGGCCGACTCAGGGACAAGTCCCTCTCACTCCCCGGCCCCCATTGATAACTCGCTTGATCGGAAATTGATCCTCTTTGTTCAATTCATCGATCAGCCCAAGATGGCGCCGGGAGCCGCCTCCGCCACCGCTGCCCCTGGTGTCTGCCCCCTCCCCTGGCGCCCCCCCCCCCCCCCGGCCCCGAGCCGCCGCCGCCGCCGCGGGACCAGGGAGGGGGCGGCACCGGGCGCCCGCGGGGTGCGCAAAAAAAACAAAAAAAAAAAAGAACTTGAGGAAAGTTGTGTTTTTCTTTGCTGTCTCATAACCTGTATTCTTTTATCTCCTCTCTGATCCTTCTGTAAGGGGATGTCCAGTGCACTGCAAATAGGTTTTGGGTCTATACCCGGCCGTCCCCTCTCATTCTCCATGATAAGATTACACCTGAGCTCTGTGATGGGCCAACGTGGTGCTCTACTCTCTTCAGGAATGGATGAGCCAGCTCCACCAAGATTCCCCTTTACTGGAGCACCTGCTATGTATGTAGACGTTGAACACAAGAACGCTTTGGCGTTCCTACAATGATTTCTGACCGATGAGGTCATCGAAAAAATGATTATGATAGCCCGGAGGTTTACTTTCAGGTTTTAACCCCTCTTCAGTTAATTTCTGTGCATGGGGGAAGGTTTGGGGCTTGCTTCATTTTCCTACATACGGTATCTCAGTTTGTCCAACACCATTTGTTGAGCAAGCAGAATTTGTCCCTTTGGATATTTCTGTGTCCTTTTTCGAAGGCTAGTTTCCTGTTGACTGGTGAATATATGTGTAGCTTTTCTGTTCGTATCCATTGATCTATATACCTCTCAGTGTACCAATACACTGCTCTCCCTTAGGGAAAAACAACAACAAAAGTTGTATGAGCCCCTATATAATGATTTTTTTTAATGGACGATGAACTATTTTCCAGGCCAGCACTATCCTATGTTTGAGCACATTGCTGCAGCCACTGTGTCAAACCATCATGCCTTATAGCCTGCGGTACTCATGTTCAGGTATAGTGTTCTGCCATTCACAAGGTTCACACTGGCCAGTTCTTTCAGAAGTGGAAGACCAGGTCCTCCTCCCTCGTCTCTGTCTGGAAACTGCTGAAGTCTACCTGCAGTGAGTGACCCAGCAGGCATTTGAACTACTGGCTGCAAAATTTCCACCATTACAGCCAAATGCAGGCCACCACAGTACAACAGACAGTAACAGCATCTTAACACCACACAAAGGCTCCTCCCTGGGGAGACCACGTGTTCAGGCAATTGCTGCTGTTACACATGTAAGTGGGGGCTACATGAAGTCGCACCATCTCCTGTGGCCCTTCCAGGAACAGGCCATTCTGCTGTTGTTTCTACTGGACTTAGGCTCAGCTGCCAACCTGCCCTCTGCACGCATTCTTCTCCTTACCCTTCCATGTCACCTTCTCTTTGCCCAAGTCAATACTGCTGGTCAGTCACCTACTGGTGGATGCTTGCTTCTGAAGTTTCTGAACCACATTTCCCCATGGTTATGAGACATTGCTGCTGCCACTGCGAGCATTTAACAGGTTACTTTACACCTTCAATGAGAAATCTAGGGGAATAGAAAGAAAGCTTCTTCTTTCTCCCAAGGAGTGGGTGGTGGTTTTGAACCGTTTCCCTTGAGGTTAGCAGCCCAATGTGTAACCCACTACACCAGTAGAGCCTTGGTGGCACTGTCCAGCAATTATTAGACTGCTAAATATGAGGTCAGGGTTTCAAACCTACCAACTTCTCCTTGGGAGAACGATAAAGCTGTTCCCATAAAAGACTGACAGCTCCAGAAGCCCTCTATAGGGTGGCTATGAGTTGGAATTTTGCGGTCATTTAGGGCTTTTTGGTGGCATGTGATTTTTTAGGGCTTTTAGGTTGTTTGTGGACGTTCAAGGTGTGTTTGGGGCATTCGGGTGGTTTGGGGTTTTTAGGGTGTTTTATAAGATTTTAGGGAGTGTTTAAGGGATTTAGGGGTGGTTTTTTAGAGTGTATAGGTATTTTTCAGCACAATATGGTGTTTTTAGTGATGTTACAGAGTTCCTTAGGGATTTTAGGGCATTTTTCATATTATATGTGTTTTTTTCCCCCAGCATTTTAGGTTTTCTTAGGGCTTTCATGGTGTTTTCAGGGCATATATGGGGTTTAGGAATGTTTAGGGTTTGGGAATCTTCTAAGGATGATTTTTGGAAGTTTCACATGTTTGGGTGGGCATTTGGTGTTTTTTTGTGGCTTTAGAGTGTTTATGGGATCCTGTCAATTTGCAGCTTTAATTCCGCAAAGAAAAGTCAGACAGCAAGCCAGAAAGGAGCAGGAAATGAAGGGGAAGCCCAGGCCACATGTTACAGCTGCCAAGTCCGGAGAACCTAGGTGTGGTCGTTGGCTACCTGGGACCGGGAGTGGGGCTGTGCTCCTGCCCAAGGGTGCTAGGGAGTAAACCAATCTCAGCTGGACGTTTGGCTTTTCTACTAATTAGCCGACTCCATGAACTTTCCCAGGGGCAGCTGGCGAATTGCCAGGGGAACCCAGCTAGACCCCCCACACAAAAGCACAGGGATGGTTACAGGAACAGGAGGTTTCACACAGTGGATGTGCAGGGCTTGGGGTCGGGATTGGGGGCCAAGGTGAGGAAGGGGCAGCAATAAGGCCTGGTCCCAAATAATCAGACACTGAGCAATAAAAGTACAAGGACTGCCAAGAGAACATGGGGACAAAGGATGGCTGGACTTCATTTGATATCTTTGGACGTGCTGTCAGGAGAGACCAGTCCCTGAAGGGACATCAAGTCCATGAAGGACATGATGCTTGGCAAAAAGTGGAGGACGGGCAATAAAACAGCTCGAACCAGTGGCTACATCAGTGGGCATAGTAACAATGGTGAGGATGGTTCGAGACCTGGCAGTGTTTTATTTTACTGCTTGTGTTTTTCTAGAACTGTCTTTCCTGGATGCACGAGGAAGGATAACTGTGCTTGTGGGAAGCAAATGCACAGTGGGCAGCGCTTTGGCCAACATAGGTACACCACCGGCACACAGTGCCCCCTTACTTGGCATCCAAAGTGACAGGATTTGTCTTTCCCCAGAGCTCTCCAGCCCTGGGGGAAGCGGCCCTGCCTTCGGCGCACCGCCAGGGGGCAGCACTGCTGCTCTCTCACTGGCTACATCTGTGAGGACCCAGAGAGCAGCTCCTTTCTGCTGCTCTCCTCTCAGACTTCTGCCAGAAGCCTTGGCTCGTCCTGGATCCTCCCTTGATTCCCACTCTGCACCTTTGGGGACGCCCAGCCCATTAACTCTCTCCCATCCTTCCTTGCTGCCTCTTGTCCAGATGCCTGAGCTGGGCTTCAAGTAGTTGTAATGTTATGCTTAGGTGAGATGTGTTCAGCTTGTTTACTGTCTGTATACAAGAAAAGAGTTCAGCCCAAGACATCCACCCTTTTGTTCCTCTATGGAAAGCCTGTTATGTGTCATAGTCTTCTCTCTGTGCAGTGCTTTCCTCTGCTGCTGATGCTTTTACATGAAATAGGACTCGGTGTGTCACCGCTACAGGAAATTATCTCTGAAAAAATAATATGCCCAGAACTCAGAAACAGTGTCAGCTTGCATCTGGCATCATGGAAGCATCATGGGTGTGTTTCCATTCATTCGCTCCTGAGTGTCACATGTTAAACTCAGTGCATAGCATAAACAGCAGCAGGCACAAACTGAGACAAAGCACACCCTTTGCTGTGAAGCACATTCCGACTCCTGGCTGCCCCTGTGCCACAGAGTAGAACTGCCCCGCAGGGGCTCCCTAGCTGTCATCTTTACAGAGGCACATGGCCACACCTCCCTTTTGGGAAGCCACTGGGTAGGTTTGAACTTCAGGGTTGTAGTAGTTGATATTGTAGAGCCCTGGAGTCAGTTCGGATTCATAGGGGCCTGTGCACTAGAGAGAGAAACAAAGCCCAGTCCTGCGCCATCCTCGCACTTGTTACTGTATTTGAGCCGATTCTCGCAGCCACGGTGTCAATCCACCTAAGTAAGGGTCTTCCTCTTGTTTGCTAACCCTCTGCCAAAAATGATGCCCTTCTTGCAGGACTGGTTCCACCATAGTAATATGTCCAAAGTACCTGAGACAACGTCTCCGCATCCTCTTTCAGATCTCCTGCCTTTAGTTTGTCAGCTCACTTCGATGGAGTCGATGCTGAGCCATAGCGACTCTATGAGATCAGAGCAGAACTATCTCTGTGGGTTTCCCAAAGGCTAACTCTATGGGAGTAGAACGCCTCATCCTTTTCTTCTGAGGACTGACTGGTGGTTCCCCACTGCTGACATTACAGTTGACACCCAAGGCATAAGGTACTATGCCACCAGAAGTCCCTTGCCCCTGTGCAATAACCAACACCACCTACACACAAAACCCACCCCTTCTCTGTCAGTTTGATGTATGGTGATGGCTTGAGTTGCTATGAAATTGGAAGCTACTAGGGGGAACCCGACAAAAACTACAATTTTTTCAAAACTATGCATTTAAATTTTTTATCCCCTTCATAGTACTCTCCATTACACTTCACACATTTGTCTAATCTGTGATTACATTCTTGGAAACATTTTTCAAACTCAGCAGTTTGGGTGACACCCTTGTTTTTTCCCCCCCTCTTCTGTGTTGTCAAACCACTGTCCTTCATTCATGGAAACAGAAAGAAGTCACATGGAGTGAGTTCAGGTGATTAGGATATGAGGGACAAGAGAGGCATGCTTTTTGGGGGGATGTTTTCATACTGTTATTTCTTTTCTCTTTTTTTATAATCAATTTTTGGGGCCTCATACAACTCTTATCACAATTGATACATACATCATATTTGTACAATCATTGCCCTCATCATTCTGAAAACATTTGCTCCCCACTTAATCCGCTGGCATCAGCTGATAATTATTCCCCATCCCTCATGAACCCTGAATAATTTCTAAATTATTATTTTGTCTTATCTTACACTATACAATATCTCCCTTCAGCCACTTTTCTGTTGTCTGTCCCCCAGGGAGATGGTTATATGTAGATCCTTGTAATCGGTTTCCCCTTTCCATTCCTCCCTCCCTCTACCCTCCTCGTATCGCCACTCTCACCACTGGTCCTGAAGGGATCATCCGCCCTGGATTCCCTGTGTTTCCAGTTCCTATCTGTACCAGTGTACATCCTCAGGTCTAGCTAGATTTGTAAGGTAGAATGGGGATCATTTTAGTTGTGGGGGAAGAAGCATTTAGGAGCTAGAGGAAAGTTGTATGTTTCATTGTTGCTACAGTGCACCCTGACTGGCTCCTCTCCTCCCTGCTACCCTTCTGTAAGGGGATGTCCAATTATCTACAAATGAGCTTTGGGTTTTCACTCCACACTCCCCCGTATTCACAAAGATATGATTTTTTTGTTCCGATGATGTCTGATACCTGATTCTTCCGACACCTCGTGATCACACATGCTGGTGTGCTTCTTTCATGTGGGCTTTGTTGCTTCTCAGCTACATGACCACTTGTTTAACTTCAAGCTTTTAAGACCCCAGAATGTATAACTTTTGATAGCCGACCACCATCAACTTCAGTCACCACATTTGCTTATGCACCCATTTGCCTCCAGCAATTGTGTTGGGGAGGTGAGCATCACGGAATGCCACTTTAATACAACAAAGTATTTTTGCATTGAGGGAGTACTTGAATGGAGGCCCAATGTACATCTGTTACCTTAATACTAAACCTATAAATATATGCATATAGATCTATTTCCCCATCGTTATACATAAATATATTTACATATGCACATGCCTTTATTTAGACCTCTATAAATGCCCTTTGCTTCCTACCTCTTTCCTTGATTTCCTTTTACTTTCCGATTGTCCCACTCTCATGTTCAGCCTTCATTTGTGTTTCAGTAATTCCTCTAGGTTACATTACTCTTGGTTACACTCTACCAAGCCTCCTACACCCTCCTCACCATCTATTTGGATCACTTGGTGTTCCCTTGTCCCTGGGTTTGTTAACAGCACTTCCTTTTTCCCTACACCCCCCTTTCCCATCTCCCTCCCCCAGCTGTCAGTCCCATTGTTTTCTCCTCCAGATTGTTCATCCAGCCTATCTCATTTAGACAGACCTGTGGAAATCATAGCATGCACAAAAACGAGACAGAGCAAACCCAAGCAACAAAATGAAACAAAAGAACAACACCACCACCAACAAGCCAATGACAAAAAGCAAAACAAAACACAAGAAAGAAAAGCTTTTAGTTAGTTCAAGGACTGTTTGTTGGCCTTTAGGAGTGTTTTCTCATAGAGTATGATGGGTCAGCTAGCCCTGGCCCCAAAGTCTATTTTTGGTATTCCCTGGGGACTTCGTTGCTCTGTTCCCCTTCCTGTTCTGTTGTACACCCTTAGTATTTTGCCTCGGTGTGCTGGGATCAGATCGGGCGATAGAGGCATGCTGTTTTTTTTGTGTGAGCAGGTGCACTGTCATGGTGGCAAAACCAGTCCCCTGTCTACCACTAATCAGTCCTTTTTATTTTAAATAAATCATTTTATTGGGGGATCTTACAGCTCTTGTAACAATTCATACACCAATTTGTATGAAGCACATTTGTACATACATTGCTATCATCATTTCCAAACATGTTCTTTCTCCTTGAGCTCCTTTTTTCCCCTCCTCCCACCCACGTGAACCACTGATACTTTATACATACTTTTTAGTTTTATATTTTACGCCTCTGCTGTATCCCTTCACCCAAACTTCTGCTGTTTGTTCCCCTGGGTGGTGGAGTGGGGCTGTATGTCCATCATTGAGATTGGTTTCCCCTTTCTTCTGCTTCTCCCCCCTACCTTCCCTCGTGGTGTTGCTACTCTCAGTATTGGTCCTGAGGGGTTTATCTGTCCTGGATTCTGTGTGTCGGAACTTCTAGTCAATAGCAGTGTGCAAGCTCTGGTCTAGCCAGACAACTCAGACCTTCTTACACAATATCTTCAGAACCTCTATATAGGAAGCTTGATTAACAGTCTGACCTAGTGCAATGACTAAACTCCAAATGCACTATCACCCTCACATCAACAAAACCAAACAAATGAGCATCTTCTTGAAGTTTGAGTTCACTTGACGAGGTGTATTTGAGTGAGGTGATGATGGCGTCTTACACTGACTTGATTTATGTTTGCATTCTGGCTTGTGAGAAGAGCACAAGGTCTTGTCACCAGCAATGACCTTGGGAAAAAAGTGTGGGTGCACTAGCTCAGAGCAAGTTGCCAGATGCCTGCCCAAACAGGAGAATGTATATTTTGAAATGTGTACCCAGTGGAGCTTTGTACCGCTTGGTTTTTTGGCGGGGGTGGGGTGGGGGTGGGTGGAAGGCCGGCTACTCCTTTGTAGGTTAGATAATCTGAGATGTGCTATTTGAAATTTCCTGGGGCCAGTTTTAGACAAAACTAGAAAAGTTAATTTTGCTGTATGGAAAAATCTGACAGTCTGGAAGTATCTAATTTTCCTCACATGCCATCATTCCCCTAGTAGCATTATTCTTAGTTAAAGCTCTCCTCTGTTCCTCCTTAGGGTTTCCCCCACTACCTGATGTTCCTTTTCTCCTACTCATCATCAAGGGACTTGTGTCCAAAGTGAGGACAGCAAATAAGAGACCCTCCTGACTCTCTGTTAAGAAGGGTGCTCTGGTGCATGCGTGTGTTTATGTGTGCACATACAATCGCATTTGAATTTTGTTGGAAGAGGCTTCATAGAGACAGAGAGTGACATGGTTAGAGCTGCTGCACATGTAGAGCACTGTACTCTATGGTGTTCTAATTCAAATGCATGTAAGGTCCAAGAGAGGTAATAGAAGCAAGTGACCAGGGTCAGGGAAGGCAGTAGGAGGAACTGAGGGAGCCTGAATGCCTCACACCCTGCCAGTTTCACTGATTCTTGGATGGGAGAGTACCAACCTAGTGCTGTGAAATCTTCGCAGTTTTCAGAGGCTTGGGGGATTTAAATTTTGTATGTAAAAAATAGACATCTAAATGCTTGTAATTTATTGATTTCGATAAACACACTGAATGCCAGTACGCAAGTCAAACAAACCAAACTGACAGCCATCGATTCTTTGCCAACTCATAGTGACCCTATTAGACAGGGTAGAACTGCCCCTCAGTTCAGCTCCCAGCCCTGGAGGCCCACCAGTTCCTCGTTATTATCATGAGGAATACTATTTTCACAAGAGCATTACATACCCCTAGAGACTAAACCATAAAGCCATATAGGCTTTGACCATCAATTCTGATATGCTTTTTCCTCAAACTGATGGGTCATTTGATGGAATCCTTGTATTACTTCCCTAACATAAAAATTAATCAAGCAAAGGAGATTCAGTGCTCAGTACTACAGCCCCCTATTTAGAGATTAACTCTTAAAAACCACCACCACCACCACCACCACCACCACCACCACCACCACCGCCACCTTATCTATGTTGATAAAAACTTGAGTAGGCTGTATAAATATCTCAAGTATTTAGGATAAAATGGATTCTTATTCTACTGTCACATATTTAGTTTGAGTTATGTGTTTCCATCTGAACACAAATTAAATAGACCTCATTGACATCTTTTCAAAATGCCATAAAAATTAAATGATTACCTTAAAAGATACTCAGTATAATTAGGCATCAGAAAAATGTACATCAACACTAGAGCGAGATAGTGTTTCAACCCATCAAGATGACACTAGCCAAGAATATTAAAAATACCATTGAGTGCTGGAAGAATGAACAGATTTGTGTCAGAAGAACAGTCTGAAAGGTCCTTAGAAGCAAGCACGGGGAGACTTCACATGCTTTGGATATGTTATCAGGAGATGCCAGTCCCTGGAAAAGGCTGAAATGTTAGGTTCAAGTATAACAACAGTTTTGAAGATGGTGTAGGACTGCGCAGTGGTTCATTCTGCCTTGAGTTGGAACTGACTCAATAGCACCTAATGCTAAAAGCTAGATGCTTTTGATCCTAAATGAAAAGTGGATGGTCCAGCCTCCATACCAGCTACGTGGACAACTGCCCCTCCCCCCAGAAGAATTTACTTTAGAAGACGGCACTGAACCTGTAGCTAGGGGAGATGGACATGTCTGATCAGAGCACACAGGGGCAAATGAAGGGGGAGGAAGAGAGTGGAGCACACACTGGTCCACCAGGCTTGGAGGATGATTTTGGCACTCTGAACAGCCAATGTACAGAGTGGACCATATGGCTGATCCCACTATGAGACATGCCATCCCTTGCTGGCCCAGAGCACTATGGGGACAATACCGGAGACTCTGTGTTGGGACTGACCCGACTGGCCCTCCAACACGGAGGCAAATCACTAAAAGCATGCAGCAGAGCAACCATGAGAGCAGAGCGGGTAGCCCCTGAGGGAGTACAAAGGACAGACTCTGGGGCCAGAGCAAGATACGCCATCAGACCTGACTGAAGGACACACCTATAGAAAAAAAAAATCAGACCTTGATCTATTTACAGGTTTTTCTTTCTTAAAAAATTTTTTTGTCTTTTAATTAATTTACTCTTTTATTGATCATTGGTTTTCTGTTGTTGTTTTTTTGTCATCACAGTGTTCTCACCCATCGCCTATCTTGCTATGGTTTGATTTTTGGTGCATATTATTATCTCAACAGATCTATCTAGATAAGATAGGCTGGAAGAATAGTCTGGAGGAGAAAACAACAGGACCAATGGTTCCCGGGGACATGGGAGAGAGAGAGGAGGGGGTAAGGAGGTGATGCTGACCAATCCAGCGACAGGGGAGCAACAAGTAATCCAAAATCCGTCGCAAGGAGGGTGTGAGAAGCCTGGTAGGTATTCAGCAAGGGCAATGTAACCAAGAGAAATTACTCAAACCCAAGTGAAAGCTGAGCATGATAGTCGGACAAGAGGAAAGTAAAAGTAAATAGAGGAAAGAACTAGGTGACAAAGGGTATTTCTAGAGGTCTACATACTGGCATGTACATATGTAAATATATTTATACAGGAGGGTTCGTAAATAGATCAACGTGCATATATTTATAGACTTAGTATTAAGGCAGTAGATGGACATTGCCAAATACTTACTCAATGCAAGAAGACGTTATATTAAATTGGCATTCCATGATGAACACCTTTCCAACATGATGGTTGAAGAAAAATGTGTGCACTAGCAAATGTGGTGAAGAAAGCTGATGGTGCCTGGCTATCAAAAGTTATAGCATCTGGGATCTTACAGGCTTGAAAATAAAGAAGCGGCCATCTAGCTCAGAAGCAACAAAGCCCACATGGAGGAAGCACACCAGCCTGTGTGACCATGAACTGTTGAAGGGATCAGATATCAAGCATCAAAGAACACAAAAATCATGTCATTGTAAATGAGGGTGAGTGCAGAGTGGAGACTCAAAGCCCATTGGTAGGTAACTGGACACCCCCTTCCTGAAGGGATGTGGGGAGGAGATAAGCCAGTCAGGGTGCAGGGTAGCAACAATGAAACATGTTTCCTCTAGTTCCTAAATGCTTCCTCCCCCCACTATCATGATCCAAATTCTACTTTACAAATCTGGCTAGACAAGGGGATGTACAGAGAGATCGCCTTGGAGATTGGGTGGATGTTCCCACAGTAGCGTGGAGCCTCACAAGTGGTGGTCAGGCGTTTCCCCCAGTCACTTGTAGGACCTCAGGATTTAGGCTGGGGATGCCCCCACTTTTTATAGGGGAGAACAACCTGTGGCCTGGTGTGTGGGAGAGGACCAGCGTGAATTCCCCAGCTGCTTGCCACACCAATAAGTGGGGGGTGGGAGCTCCCTCAGTTGGGCCTTCAGGTTTGCCCTAGGCAGAGGGGAGTGGCCTGGAGACAGCTATTGTCTTGTGATGGGAAAGAGAGTGAAAGGAGAGGAAAAAGAGAGAAAGAGGAAGACACAGACTGGGGCAATAATGCCAACCAGACTGACAACCACTCACCCACACACAACTAAAATGCACAGAGTAAACAAAGGTGACAACAGTAAAAAAAAAAAAAAAGAAAAGAAAACAACTAAAAAGGAGAACCAAATCTGTGGAGGCTGTGGTAGGAAGTAGAGAAGAGCTAGATGGAGCGGAGAAAAGCAGAAAACCTGTAAGAAGAGTCCAATAAAAGGAAAAAGAGAGAAGAGAAAAGGAAGGAGAAGGAGAGAGTATTTTTTAAATGGTTAAAGAAATAACTGACCCTGTGTTATGCTGTGTGTAGCTCTGACTCGTCCTGTGTGCAGTACTGTCTTAGGGGTCAGGCTGCCCACTAGGAGGACAGGGTTGCCCTAGGCAGAGTGTAGGGCTCTGGAAACCAGCAGTGGTATGTGCAAGCAATGAGAGGGAGCAGAGAGAATCGTACAAGCTAAGAGAGAGGTGAAGAAAGCAAAGACAGAAAGAGGAAAGAAAGAAAAAGAGAATAAAGAGAATGAAGGAAATAAATCCAACTGAGTTCACTAAGGTTGGCTGTGATGGTAAAGAGCAAGGAGAGAGAGAAGGAGGAAATAAAGTATAAAGTAGTAGCTGATCCCTGATTGCTTGGATGAGGGGCCAGAGGGGTTTAGACACTGCTCCAACATGGCAGGTCAGTGTGCCCTTTTAATGCCGGGACCCAGTGGTGCTGGGCAGAATTGCCCTAGTTGACGAGATCAACTTAGAGGCATGACGGAGGTTTCTTCAACGGTGCAGCGCACTGTAGGTGTTTGTCCCAGGTGCCTTGTGTGGTGTACAGCACTCCCACACAGGGCAGGCTGGAGTGCCTCCTGCTATTTGGGTTGATTTGCCCTAAGCGGAGGGAAGTGACCTGGAAGCCTTTAGTGGCATATGAGAGGAGAGAGACTTTGTTGCTTCTGAGCTAGATGGCTGCTTGTTTATCTTCAAGCCTTTAAGACCCCAGTCACTATCTCTTTTGATAGCCGGGCACCATCAGCTTTCTTCACCACATTTACTTGTTCACTCACTTTGGCTCCAGCCGTTGTGTCGGGAGAGTGAGCATCATAGAGTTCCAATTTAATAAAAGAAGGTATTCATGCATTGAGGGAGTGTTTGAGTAGAGGCCCAAGGTCCTTCCGCCACCTTAATACGTGACCTATAAATATAGACACATAGATCTATTTCCCCATCCTCCTATATATATTTGCATGTACATGTCTTTGTCTAGACCTCTATGAATGCCCTTTGACTCCTAGCTCTTTCCTCCATCTCCCTTGACTTTCCTCCTGCCCTACTACCATGCTTCATCGCCACCTGGGCTAGAGTATACCTCTTCTCTAAGCAACCTTACCCTTGATCATTTCCCACAAGGCCTGCCACTCCCCCTTCTCTACCATTTGGGGTCCCATGTTTTTCCCTTGTCCCTGGGTTTGTTAACACCACTTCCTTACCCCCCCTTTACCCCCCCACCCCAAGTCCCCCCAAAACTGTCGGTCCCGTTGTTTTTCCTCCAGATAGTTCATCCAGCCTGTCCTATTCAGACAGACCTGTGGAGTCACTAACATGCATGAAAACTAGACAGAGGAAAACAAAGCAACAGTATACAACCAGACAACAAAACAACAAAAACAAACCACTGACAAAGAACAGAATAAAACAGTTCACAAGAGAAAAGCTTGTAGTTAGTTCAGGGATCGTTTGCTGGCCCTTAGGAGCGTTTTCCAGTCCAGTCTGTTGGGGCACCACGCCCTGGTAATTATTATTTCTTGATCTATTTCTTCATCCTTCGAAATATTATCAGTTTGTTGTGGTAGATAAACATTAGGACTTTGCATAACTTAGAAATATTACATTTCACAGAAAAATCATATTAATTATGTCGACAGAGCTATAAAAGGAATGTTGCCCTGAATATCTTCAGATATGACAGCTGTTTCATTGAGAAATTAAGCCAGACAGACACAATGTGATGTACATTTTGTTATTTTCATGTGGGTTCCTTCACTCTTCCAAAAAAATTAGTTTCATGAGCCCCTTGGGGAATGAGTTTGAGTTCAGATCAGATGTCTATTTATATATTTGAGTCCTGAAGCCCATTTGATGGACTGTTCTGTTGCTTCCAAAGTAGTCAGTCACTTCCCCACCAATTAGAGAATTTGTCCGAAGCAAAAGTAAAAGTGTGGCGTACGACATTTGACTGCACACCATCTAGAATCACACTCTCATTTGGTGTTGGCAGTTTTACTTGTATTTCAATTGTAAACTACACTTCAGAGTTCAGGCTAGTGAAAACGTTTCAGTGGAAAAAATTTGCACACAACTACGTGCAGTTTGTGATTCTGTTGTTCCCAAGCAAGGCTATGAGGACAAAGATGCACAAGCATGGGGGGCACTGCAGACAATGTGTGAAAGTTTCCAGGAGCTCAGGGGTGGACAGCGGCTGCTAATTCTCCCGTGCTGGCAGTGAGCTATGTGGGAGGGCTTTGTGTGAGGTCCCTGTGGGGTCTCTGAGAAGTCTCCATAAAGGATGCTGAGAACTTCATATGAAGTCTCTGTGCGAGGCCTCTGAGTCTCTCTGGAAGTCTCCAAGGAAGTATGTGTGTGAGGTTTCTCTCTCGGGTATGTGTGAGTGTCCTTGTGAGATGTCTGCTGAATTGTGGGGGGTGGGGGGCAGTTGTTTCGCTGAGGTCTCTGCAGGTCTGAGTGGGCTTCCCTTTGTTTGACCTCACAGCACCATATAAGAGGACCTGGTGGCAGGGGAAAGGGAAGGGGCTTGGTCCATGCACCCCTTGCTGTTCTTTCAGGGTCTTCTCTCCATCTCCGTGCACTTACCTAGCACGAACGGTAGGGTTCAGCAGCGGGGAGTCCGGTGTCCAGCTCTTCACTCTCTCTAGGAACACACCCAAGCTACCTGCTACCCAAGAGGCCCCAGATCCAGGCTCTGCAGATCCAGAATCTGATTTTTTACTGCCACAGTCACTCCAGAGGCTGCCTTGGCACAATCAGGACTCCAGAAACAACATCATGCTGCTGTACCAGCAGTCTCTGGGGCCTATGTCCACTTCCCTCCTCCACCACTGGTGTCAGTCCCCACCCACCCCACACACACACTTGGTGTCCTGACTGAGGCATGGAGGTCAAGGCTCAGTGGATGTCTTCCTCGCCATCCTTTACTGTTTAGTTCAGTAAACAGTAAACCCTGGCCCACCAGGGGTGTTCTTTTAAGCACATGTGAATTTACTCAAGCGGATCAACTAATCATATTTTGGGGGGCCCTCCTGCCTTCTTCTATAATCTGGTGCCCAGGAAATAAAACCCTGTGTTAGAAGCACAGAGGAAACACTGACCACTATTGAACTGGTTTCCCTTATCAAGACAGGTGATGTCTAATCTCCGTGCACATCCTGATTTCCCAGGAGTCTCTAGGGGAAGGGAAGGCTGCTCCCAGTTGTGACTTTCTTTGCAGCACTCAGTCCTTAGAAGCCACTCTCTCCGGAGAACATTCCTAGAGCACGTGCACGCGTGTGTGTGTGTGTGTGTGTGCGTGTGTGTGAAGATCACCAGCCTGGGGTCATGTTTCCTGAGAACATTCCTAGAGTGTGCGCGTGAGTGTGTGTGTGTGAAAACCACCAGCCTGGGATCATGTTTCCTGAGAACATTCCTAGAGCGTGTGTGTGTGTGTGCGTGTGTGTGTGTGTGTGTGTGTGTGTGTGTGTGTGTGTGAAGACCACCAGCCTGGGGTCATGTTTGCTGAGAACATTCCTAGAGCATGTATGTGTGTGTGTGCGCACGCGTGTGTGTGCATGTGAAGACCACCAGCCTGGGGTCATGTTTCGTGAGAACATTCCTAGAGCGCGGACGCGTGTGTGTATGCATGTGTGAAGCCCAAAAGCCTGGGGTCATGTTTCCTGAGTCCTGGCACTCTGTTATTGACTCATCCCCACTCTACCCCACCCTGGCTATCAACTCATCCTTCCCCCAGTCAGGAGATGGAAATCAAGTAAAATAACAGTTTGTCGCCCCACTAAAGATAGTATTGAGAAAGTAACCTTCCCTGCTTGAAAGCTGTGCCTTTGCTATCCAACCCAGTGCTCTCTGTAGGAGATAAAGTTCTGCTGTGGGGGCAGCTAGCTAAAGCTGGGGTGAAGCACCTGGCCGATTCCCCTTTGTAAGCCTGTGTTAGCTCCGCTTGTGTCTTGCGTCATTTCTGGGGATCCTCATGCTCTTTGGCCCCCTTTGCTACGTCCAACGCTTCATATTCTTCTTCACTGTATCCTTCCCTACCCTGTGTCCATGGTGCCTAACCATTAGTGGTTATTACACAGACGCTCATCCTGTACCACTCAGCCTAAGCTGTTGCTCCTTCTCCGGGTTTATATACAGAGGAAGGCATGTGAGCTGTGAACCGGATTTTCCCTTGGTGCAGTGGGTGAGCAGAGTCCCCCGCTGGCAGCCTCCCTAGCAGTTCCCACCCACATGTGTCAGACCTGGGACTTCCATCCTGGAGGTTACCCTAGGCTGGGAGAGAGGCAAAGGTAGCAAAATATGTCATTTCACATTTTGTGACAGGTGTATTGAGGCGGAACCTCCATGCCAAACTTGGCAGCCTTCATCAAATGCACATGTGGGACTTAGACAGGCCGCCACATGTCTCATGCCTGCTTGGTACCATGAGACGCTACTTTGGTCTAAACCTCTTCTGGACCCTCGATGGAATTTCTTGGCTGGATTGCGCCTCTCAAAACCTATCAACTGCAGCCACATAACGTTGAAGACAAAGTAATGGCACCAGGGAACATTCTTCACTGTGTTGGGACCTTCTGAGGTTTTCACAGTAGGGGTGTTACCATAAATCATAAGAGGTGCAAAATGAAGAACTTGGGATGGAAGTGGGTGGGAAACACTGCTGAAAACCTCCTCCAGAGCCCTGCCCTTTGAGAAGTCAGAGCTAGCACTCAGAGAAGGAGACGCAGTATCTAACATAGTTAAAGGTATATTATGCCAACCTCGTCAATGAACTCATGTGGGGTTAATTGAAGGGCAGGGAGATCAATGGCTCTGTGAGCCTAGCCTTTCTGGTCTCTTGCTCTCTGATAGTGCCACCAGGGTGGATATGCATTTGTTAGGTCCCTAAAGCAGCTGGAAAGACTCATTTCCTGGGAGATCCCTGAGGAGAAGCCACATGGACCTACCCTGTTGCAGCCCTGGTTTCTGCAGCAGCCTCATGGAGAACCTGCCAGCGCACGGACTACAATTTCCTCCTGCAGTCATTGTCTCCCCGTGTGTTTTTGGATTGTGAGGAGGACTTTGTAGATTGGTGTCAGACACATGGGATACTATTGGACTGGTGGTCTTAGATTGAACTGGGTTGGGAGGCTTTTCAATGTTCACTTAACCTTTATATAAAACTCATAAAATATGAGTGTATGAATTTTGTTTCTCTAGTCTACACAGACTAACACACATGACACCCCCTTTAGATCCCGCCATGCAGCACAGAAGTCACACTTTAATGTAGGAGGGGGAAAATCTCTATTATGGAACAATGAATATCATGGCTGAGAGAAGCCATTAGCCTGTGCAGAACAGGCTAAAGTGGCTGGCATGGATACTTTCCTACTAATCAGAGCAGAAGAAGCGTCTTCTAATTTGCCAGATAAGACATATTCTCGAAGACAGTGACGTGGGCAGTGGTAAGGGTAACTGGAGTAAGCCCACCTCCTCCGCCTCTGCTGCTGCAAGCTGACTGGGCACACAAACACCCTGGGGGGCAATGCCTGAGTGTGGCTTCTGATATTGAATCCCCTGAACGGACAGAAATTTGTGAATACATCCCTGATACAGGTGCTCTTGGTGGGAAGGCTCTGGCAGTCAGGTATCGCCTGGTGGAGGCAGGGTCTCACACTTGCCACTCTCCTGTGTTCTACAAAGAAAGGAGCCCTGCAGCTGGAGGAACATCCATTAACTGAGGCCTGCGCTTCTTTTCGTGGACATAACGTTGACGCAAGATACTCCTGATGACAGCCTGGTGTCCCCTCTAGGACTTGGCCAACATCTGTCGTGAGCACCTGAGCCTCCGTGACCTTGTTAGGAGACACTGGTTGTCTTTGAAGGGGCCCAAGGCTGTGACCACAGGGTAATACGGGCTTTCCGTTTTGCAAAGGATCACCGTGTCCTGTAGATTTTTTGCTGGAGCAAATCCACTGGACAAAGTGCTTCCTCCATTTTTTGCTGTGGCCCTCAGCAGGAAGCTGTCCCTTCTCTGGTGGGAGCTGTGAGGACTTGATCTCAAGGCACTCAGCCAATGCCTTGTCTTGCACAGGCTGGCTTAACCCACAGACTTGGGAGATGCCTCTTCCCGCTAATCCTTTTCCATGCTCTTCTGGATTGGGCCATTTATGAGTCTCCCTCTTGTCAGTGGGAACAGCATCCTTCCTTCTCCTTGTCGAGGGGTCCTGAAGGTTGGGGCTTTTGAGCTTCTGCTGCCCCATGTAACTTGCTCTAGCCACCACGAAGCCACTTGGCCCTTGACATATTGGCTTATCCCCAGTGAACAAATGCTGGGGGCGGCAATGGACCACCTGAGAAGGCAAAACATTGGTGGCAGTGAGCACATCAGTGGTGCAGTCCTGAAGGAGCCCGTCAACAGGACAGCATGGAGAACCATCCTCTGCCTCTACCTCCACCTGGAGCTTAATCTCACTGCACACTCGTGCTGTAAGGCTTGGCTTTTCAGGAACTGGAGCACACTTTCCAGGTAGCAGGAAACTTTTACTACATCCTAGAGCCTCGAAGCACCCCCGGGTCCACATCATTGGTTTGAGATTTTGCCAGCACACTGGTTTTGAAAGTGTCTCTATCGTCTAGCTCTATTGAAGAGGACTTCTTGACCACCACCAACCCTGTCTCTTTGGCTCTTGAAGATGGACATTCAGAGTTCACTTCCAATCTGGGGCCTCCTGGGGCACAACTAGCACCCTCTTTCCTTGACCCCTTGCTGGTCAGTACTGGATTTGAGGTTTGCTCTAGGCTCTCTCTCTCTGGACACTTTCATTCTGGAAGGTTCTGCCAAGGATACTGGGCATGAAGGCTGGAAACGGCTGCCTGAGGGCCAATGAGCATCCACTGTCATTATCAAGTGGGGGGTAGGCTGGGGTTCCCTGAACAGGCTCCTCTGTAGGGGAGCAATCAGCAAAAGGACTCTCCAGGGTAGGGCTTGATTTCTTTGTGGTCACTCTCTCTCCCCAGTCTGCCTGACAGGGTTCTCCCAGGACCTTGGCAGCCTCAGTTACTAGGTTAGTTCAATACTTAGGGGTGGCTAAGCAGGTGGACTTTGGAAAGGACATTGCGTTGTCTTTTCTTGTCCTACAGAGGTTTGTGGGCTCAAGGACTTTGAGGGGCATGCACCACCTCTGCCTCATTTGGAGCCTTACGATATGCGAGTCCAGCACCTGTTGAGTGCCCGGGCTGAAAAAGGAAAGGCTCTGCGTTGTGTTCAGATCTTCCAGCTCTCCCCAGGAGGCCACATTGACAACATGTGGGTGGGTCAGGGAAATAGACAAAGCGTGCGTGGTCGCAAGACATGAACGGCAAACAATGCCAGGGATCTGATCCTTTCTAATCTGCTCCACCTTCCTGCACATGTGGACATTCAGGGTGTTTTCCAGTAGGATTTTATTTGGACCCCTTAGGGTGTAAGTTCCTGCGTTAATCCCCTTGTGTATCCTCAAATCACTTAACTCCTTTGAGTCGGCTCCCGGAGTTCCTTTTGGGCAGTAGTTTCCTGATCTACAGAGAGATAGATTACATTTGGATATTTTCCTCAAGTAATTCCCTTGTCCATTGACCGAGTTGTTCCTCAGCTGGACACCGGCTCTGCAGCACGCAAGCGACGGTCCAGGGTGTGTGCATCTTCCTGGGGACACCGTCTTCATTACATTCTTCCCCTGCTTGTCTCCAGGTGTTGAGCAGGAGCATTCGGGCTGCTTCATATCCAGACAAGTCCCTGGCCATTTTTCCTGAGGCTGCTTTAGTGTCAGAGACTCAAGAGTCCCATTGCCGAGGGGCCCCTGCAATTGAGGGAAGTTCTCTTGGCGGTGGAGCTCCGATTGCTTCAAGCAGTCAGGAAGCTTGGGTTCTGTCTTTGGGGTCTGGACCTTCTGATTGTCCTGGGGATGAGTGGGTTTGCGAAGACAAAAAGCTTCCTGGGGTGGTGGTATCATAAAGGGTAAAGAACTCTCACTTTCCTGTTGTTTCTTTAAAAAATGGCTTTCCAGCTGTTGAAGTGAATTTGGAATGCGTGATTGGGACTTAGTGTGGACGGTAAGACAGGATTCATCACAGGGACTCTTGTGAGGAGGAGGAAAAGGTACTGCGAGTGGGCCACGGGGCTGTGGACCGGGCGGAGTCAGGACTGTAGCCGGCGGTGGGGCCTGGGCTTGGCATGCAGTTGGAAGTAAAAGTTGGAATCGGCCTTCAGTGTAGGGCAAGGAGTGACGTTGCAACTAGAGTGGGTACTCTTTAGCTTGCATTTGAGCTGGTAAGGCATTAGGAATTTCATTAAATAAGACAGTGGGAAACTCTAGGGTGGATCCAGAGACCCTGAGAGCAGCTGCCAGAGACTCGCTGTGCAGAAAAGGTAGACCCCAGAAAAACTCACTGAATTTTTGTGGAAAATGCTTCTGAGCGCTGGGTATCTGCTCTGCTTTGATGCTGGCATTCCAGAAGGGCTGGGGAGGTGCAGTGATCTGCTCCCCATCGAGTGCCTTCAACATATTTAAGGCCTGCAGATGGTATTCTGATACACCCTTTCCTTTTTCTTCCCAAATATTCCATTTCTCTGCCTTTGTGATTTCTATTTCCAGCAGCTTGTGGACATTGGGGTTGAGCAAGGTGGGCCTCCCTACTTCCCCCTGCCTCTTTGTGGGTCCTTCCCGAAAGGTGTCTTCTTGGGGGTGCCAGGTAGAGTGCTCTTTCAGAGACCCAAAGTATTCCAAGGAGGGAAGCTGTAAGTTCTTGGCAGCTGCCCAACACTGGGGTGGGGAGGCAGTAGGGAGGCCTGTGGGATCCTGACTTGTGATGGCTGCCATGGCAGGTGTGGAGCAGCGGTTGTGTGGAGATGGGCTCTGCCTGGGCCTTGCCAACAAGTCATTCTGAGAACGAGTCCCTGTGGGGTGCGGGGCTGGTGAGTCCCAGAGAGTGCTTGGAGGCTGCAGGTAGGCCTTTGAATCCGGGGGTTTGGCACTGGGTGAGGGAAGAGCCAGTGGTGTGGGTGAAAGACTGTCAGGTTCATGGGAATGTGCGCAGTCTGGTGATTGACTCAAGGCGGGTAAGACATGAGAAGTTGAGATGCACATCTGGGCCCGTGGAAGGGTGGAGTTCTGAGACCTAGGTGTCCGGAATGGATGAGCCGCAGAACCGTGTGGGGCGCGCGTACCGACGTGGACTTCAGCCGTACCTCTATTTCGCCAGCTACCAGAGAGGGCTTGAGCTTTCTGTTGACCAAAGCTGCCAGTGTCAAGTGGGTTTCCCAAGTGGCTGCAGGAGACAGAAGGACCAGATTACAGCCAGGACTGAAGGGGCAAGAGACCTAGCAGGCTAGCAAGGGTCGGTGCAAGCTCAGCCCCTCCCCAAGCCTTGATGGCCTGCTCTTCCTGCCCCACCCCACTGCCCGGGACTCCTGTCATTCTCTGCCCATCCCTGAAAGTGTCCCCCAAACCAGCGCATCCCAGCTGCTCTGCAGCCCGAGGCCACACAGGCACCCTGGTTGGAAGATGCACCCCGCGGTGAAGCAGGAAGGTTACTTACTTCTGCCTAAGACGCAAACGCAGGTTCTGAGCGCCATATAGTTCTTGCAGGAAGCTTCGGAAAACTGGAAATCAAGAGAACCGTTATGGTGCAGCCCTCCCAGAGGACCGAAAGGAATGTCACACGGGCTGTGCACTTAGGACGTTGGACTCTCCAGAGCTCAAGGTCAAATGATAGCTTACTCCCACGGGCAGGAGGTGCTTTGGCATTTCAAGGAGCATCGGTTTCCAATATTGTCTGTGGGGTCTCAGTGAGCAATCTGAACCTTGGCAAAGTTACACAGCTTATCGCAGTTACCCCTCAATGTTCCACCTCCAAATCCACCAGAATCTGCTCCTGACACCCCCACTGCCCCCTACTGGGTCCTACCTTGGCCAGCCTTCATCCCATCCTAGGCCCCTCCTGTACATCTGGGAAATATCTGGGTTCTGTTTCCATCCACAGTATCCTTTTGTTCAGGATTATTACCTGAGAGAGACGGGCTGTTGCCACTGGCATCCTGCAGAGGAGGGGACAGGAGAGCTTACAGAGCTTGGTTGAATGGGCAGAACCTTACCTTTCAGAGCGTCACCTTTGTCCCTTGACCTGCTGCTTCTCCTTGTCTCCACCTGAGGCTGGGGCACAAGAGAGGAAGTCAGGCTGGAATCCAATCCTGCATCTGTTCTTTGTGACAAACTGCAGGCATTTACTGGTGATTAGAAGAATGACAATCTCCATGGAATGACTAAAGCCCAGAAACCAGCTTCTGTGTGAGACCTAGAGTGCATTTCTTCCGTCAGCCTTCCTCTGCTCACGGAGAGCACACACTCTCAGCACTCAGTGTTCTGGTGGGCAAGATTTTGATTATGGAGGCTGAAGCTCTGGGCCAGCCCTTGACCACTTCCTCCCCGGGGTCAGCCATGCTCTCTCAATTAGCCCAGACAGAAAAGGAGCCTTGGCCCAGAGACTGGAGCTCAAGGAAAGAGACTGAGGACCCAGTGATGAGAGCTGCCCTTTGAAATGTCTAGTCATCTAGTCCTTAGCCACTGCGTCACTATATTGGGGATTTTTACCTATTGCCCTCTATAACAACTAGAGATGGGAGGTCTGAGATCTTCAAAGAGAAATATTTTTGAATGCTCATCTTACTGGCAAATGATTTACATATCATACGAGTCAATAGTTCAGTCATTCAATCAGATCAAGGGCAATGGTACAATCAATGATTACCATATCCATTTTAGAACAACACCCCCCCCCTCCATGGTTAAATTGCCTTCAAAAGGAGTTGGGTAATCACAGTCAGGTCTAAAGCTCTCTGTCCCCTCTGGCCTCCTTCATTTTTTCGTCTTGAAATCAATCCCCCTTCACTCCCTAGCTTCCCGATGGGGAAGTTCTCCACACTGCTGATCTCACAATCCCTCCCTCTGCCATGAGATCTCTCCACCTGCAACTCTGTCAACCCTTGTGTCCATGATCATGATGCATCCACGCCTCCTGTGCTTCACAAACAGGGAAAGCCAACAGAAATAATGAAAATCAACATAAGCCGGCAAGGATAAAATGATACCAATGCAGTGAACAAAGTCCTAACAGTGAGTAAGGACGCACCAGCCCTCATCAACATTCCAAAGCCAGGGCTGATGGTCTCTTCTTTCTTGAGATTTCCCCTATCAGGAAATTAATTACGAAAGGAAAAATTTATAAAACAAGGAAAAATCAATCTCTCCTATGGCTGGGTTGAGAATTTCTTACCTTTATCCTTTTCCTGGGTGGTCGCACAGGTGGAGTATTTGGAAGGAAGGGGAGGACCAGGAAGAAGCAACCCACTCCATACAGGATGCCCAAGGTCAAAACAGTGAACCAGGTGGGGTATTGGTAGGTCAGCCAGGAAGCACTTTTCTGTTCCAGCAGAAAGAGAATCTCCTCCATCTTCTGGATACAGCGGTTGCACTCAGGCAACTGAGCACTCTGAGTCCCCTCTGCCTTCAAAACCACTTGCATCACAAACCTGGGCCCACATCACTAAAGGGTCACAGTGGGGTGGGAGGTGACAGCAGAACAACACATAATCCCTCCCTCTACCCTCCAGCTCATCACATCCCTCCCCTGCTCTGGTCTTCTCTCTCCCACTGCCTGCTCTGGGCCTCCAAAGTCACCAGCTGCACCTGATGGAATGGAATCTTAGTGCAAGTTCTTATTCATTCCACCTCCCACCTAGGTATTACCTGCTTCCTTGGCAAGTTGCCTGAATCATGACCAATTTCATAGGCTTAGAATATCTGAAGTTGTCTCTGTCCTCAATGAAAACCTTCTCAAGTCATGGTTTTACTTTGTCTTATCCAAGATAGAGAACTTAGGTTTATGTAACATTTATTTAGCTTTATGAATGTTGGATGAAAAGCTTGGAATTTGACTTCTATGACCAGGAGAGTTATTCAAGAGCTGAGGTATATCTCTCCCAGGAGAGAGATCTAAGAAATTTTCTGCCAGATGGTACATTTGGGGAGACAAGGAACACTTAAGCATTAATCATTCTTAACAGTGTCCCCTGCAAATCTTCCTTGTGTGTGACTACTGCCCATTTAGGGCTTGCTCTGGGAACACTTGATGGGGTAATAAGCCTTGCAACAATTCAGGCTCAAAGGGCAAGCATCTGGCTGAGCAAAATAAAGAGATAATATGGATTGAGTTGTGTCCTTACCACTACCACTTGAGATATTCCCCCAAAATTCGTTGGAACCCTAACACTGAAGGCTATAATCTGATTTGGTTATGTGAGGGCTCTCTCTGGGAGAAATGTACCTCTGTCCTTGGCTTCACACAAGAACCAATTGACGCAGAAACCTAGTTTGTGATCCAAGTGACTTTATAAAGGATAGAAGAGGCAAATATGCTCGTGGGGGGTGGGGGCGGACTGGACAGCCCACGCGCGCTGGGTTGCATGACAGCTGGTGGGAGGCCCCCACCCATACCCTGTTGGTAGGCATGGCTGACGGTACTGTTTGACCCCATTGACTGAATTAAGCCCACCTGGTCTAGATGGGGGCCCGCCCAGGTTGACCTGCTTCCTGTCACAAGGACCTAAATGTGTGCATCTTTCCAGCCTGAAGCAGCTTTCAACTGTCTGTGATGGGGAGGAGGTTTGGCATGCACAGCGACCACCCTCAGTTCTGCCTCTACTTACCTAACAGGTACACGGCATTTCTTTTCTGTTTTTTAAAACAACAACAAAAAAATCATTTGTAATCTTTCTATTCCAGCGGTGCTAGGAGCAAGGCAGAGGCAAAACCCAAGAACAGGGTTCTTCTCTGTTGAAGCGCGATAAACTCACGGGGAAGCAAACAAGCATCTTCATCCACGTGAAGTGAATCTGTGAATCAGCAGCTCCCAACTGACCAAAGCACGCACAGAGCAGCCCAGCATCAAGGTCCGTTTCTGTGCACTGCTCCCACTGTGAGGAAGAGCTTCATGTGCATTAAAAGGGAACTTTTGTAATATTTGAATTTTGAATAGTGGTTTTTGTCAGAAACTGGAAAAAAATCTCAAAGCCTGAAGAAACTCCTTTCTAGTACTGAACATTCAAGGGAGCCTGTAGAAGCCTGAAATGATTGCTAGGTGACCACCTGGATCTGCTTGTTGAGTGAAAGTGGCAGAATAGCAGCAATAGAGCAGCGGGTTCATTCTGACCACTGACACTTGTGGACCTGGTTTACAGGCAGTAGAGAAGAAGATGAGAGCAGGTTGACTCGTTTGAAGTCCATGACCTACTCTGAGGGGACTAGAGTTGTGGAGAATTGGTGATGGGGCCAAGGCCTAAAGGCAATGCGACCAATGGACACTGAGGTGAGGCCAAGAGAGGGAGCCCACATTGACTTGACCCGAACCCGACCAGATGAAGAGAAGAATGTTGAGCCTGTGCACTGGTATATACTGCTGCAGACTGTATAGACGAACTGTCCTGCTTTGACTTTCTTGTGGATGTGGACTTCACAAGGTTCCAACTGGCATGAAGACTCTTTATATTGAAGAATATGATTGTCTCCTCAGAGCACTGGGTTGATGGAAGTAGGCAGTAGAGAAACTGGATAGCCAAAATGGGCCAGATAAAGGCGTGAAGTGGCTAGCTTGCAAGATTTCATAGATACTGGAATATATTCATAGAATTATAGGATTAATATGTGGGTGTACCTTACCTGCAATTGTTAAGCATAGGATATTTTTGTTTCATCACTTACAGAATATTATGTTTAAAGGAGGGTGGCACGGAGTGAAATGTATGCATTTTCATATTATACTGTTAGATACTGATATGATTCTATTATTGTTTTGAAATTATATACGGCTAAAGAATTTTGTGAAAATGTCAAATGGACAAGGGGTGGTCTGTTGTAGTTATACAATCTGGTGTCAATTTGGGACTTGAGAGGATTAAGAGTGAAGGGGTAGACTCTAGTCTCTCTATTGGGTTATGGCCAATGAGGCCTCTTTGTGGGCCTGGCCTTCCCGTCAGGGTTCTGGGAAATCTGGTATTTCCTCCTTGGAGGCAGGAGACTATCTTTCTGCTCATTCCCTGAGAGATGTCCTACTAACAAGACACATGGCACCACACTGATAGAACCCATGCCCTGGGAACTGGAGGAGCCACATGGAGACCCTGCCAAAGCTGAGATGCTTCTACCACCACTGGATGCAGAAGACTTTGCAACTACTGACCTGTGATCTTCCTGCATTTGGGGTCATTGAAGGTGTTTCATGAGTCTGAAGAGAACATTATAGATTGATATCAGACATGGGCTAATATTGGACTTATGGACTTGATCTTGGTTGGGCTGGAATGCTTTCTCAATATACAACTGTTCTTGTATATAAAGGTCTTTCCTATACACATCTGAGTGTGGATTTGTTTCTCTAGTCTACCTGGACTAACACTCATGGATCCCTTTCAGGACTGTAAGTTCTGTTCCCCTGACTGCTGCAAAGTATGTGACAGAGAAGAAAAGGGAGAAGAGTGAACTGTACCCATTTATTGAGGTAAGAAAAGTGATGAAGGAGCATGGCCGGTTCCCCAAACTTCATGAGTGGAAAAATGGGCTCTTGGCACAAAATGACATTCAATCTTCACCAAGAGATTCAGGGCTAAATTGCTGCCCTATCTCTGACCTCAGCTTTTGTTTTATTTTAATTCTCATATAATTCACATATATCATTCAATACTTCAGTCATATTAAGATTTGTGTAATCCTCACCACAATCAGGTTTACATCATTTCCTTCTTTTATATTCATTTTTGTTAGCCCCCCCCTCACTCCCCCAAATCTTCCCTGCCTGTCCCTAGGTGATTGTTAATTCTGTTAGTGTCTCTCTGGATTTACCTCTCCTGGATTTCATATGTATTAAAAAAAAATACAAAACAAAATCAAGAAACAAGTAGAAAAGAAAAACTAACAATGATAAAAGAGAGAAAAACCTCAATCGAACAGAAAGTGAAAAATACTAAAAACTGGAACCAAATTAAAATTAGTCTGAAGAGATCAAATGATCAGGTGTTACATTTGAACTTAACTGTATCTGTTCATGTCCATGGACTGTGGTCAGAGGGAATTCACCCAGCATGTGCATTTGAGTCCTTTTGCAAACTGGGTGTTCCGAACTTAAGCTCTGATTCTTGTTCATACCTGCAGATTGAGATTCTATTATTTATCACCCTGGCATCACACTGGCTGTGCTGCTTGTTCTGGGCGGCCTTAGTTGATATCTCACTTAGATGGCTGCTTATTTTCAGAAAAAAGGTTTAAGTACAAGGCCCTGTTCTTTGTGATGGATGTGCACCAACTGATTTCAGGGTTTTTTTACACCCTATGCTTTCCAGTCAAATATTCACTTGAGGTAATTCAAAACACTCACTTGGCTCGATGACGCCAGAATAGCTCCCCTCCATGCAGTTCCATGGAGCTCAGCATAGTTAGGGCACAGAGATGAAAAGACGATTGAACCATGTACTGAACGTTCAGGTTTTTCCCTGCTTTTGAAAATCTGTTTGCGCTTGTAGAGTAAATGTTTTGTACTTTTTAAGAGTGTAAAAAAAATAGATGGAGGGATTCAGAGAAAATGGCGACCAGATAGGACCCATCTATCTGGAGCTCCTGCTGCCAGACCAGAAAAATAGGAAATTAGGTGAAGGAAACGGGGAGGTGGAGTTCTGAAATTAGAACTAGGGTAACAGGGTTTCTCCTGAACCCCTTCTTTTGTGGGATTTCCACTCACAAAGCAAACCAAGAATGCTTTAAAGCACTATAATTTTGACGAAGTGGCAGGTGCCAGATATGCCCTTGCCTGGAGCAGGGATCCCTGCAGGTGGACGCCCTGAGAGGGGGCAGAATCTCAGACACGAGGGGAACCCCACACTGAGCTCTCCATGCGGTTGGATGCCTTGAGCTCACGGTCAGGGGTTGGTGGTGGGTAGCCATAATTTAGAGTAGAAGAAAAAATATATTATTACCTTAGGAAGATCATGGTGTGGGAGAAAAAGGCAGAAAGTCGGGAGTCCAGGGAGCAAATTTAGTTCCAATTGGCCGACTAGTAAACAACCCCCCTGATAAGCTGCATCTCCCCCTCTGGGGGTCAGCTTGACAGCCACCAAATCTGAGCACATCACAAGTAGAATTTTTTTTAAGGGTGAAACATAAATGATTGGTTTAAAACTCAAACCCAAGTCTGGTTGCTCAGCTCCAAGCACCACATAGGGGAGTCCCTTAACATAAATCAGCATAAGAAGCAACCTAGCTAAGGAATGCCAGAACTCAGCCACAGGGCCTGGCAGCTTTTACCATAACAAAGACCCGCTGTAGCAGTGTCAGCCTTAAACAGCACTGAGCTGTAGCCCAGAGACTGTGGGAGACAATTTCATTCTAGCTGGCCAGAGGGATAAAAAAGAAAATCCTCTGATCTAGGAAGCATCAGCAGTCTAGATAGGACAACAAGCTTCCCTCTCAGTGATTCTACACATAGCTGGGGAGGCCCTGCCGGTCTTGGAGCCCTAGACGGGGCTGAGGGAGCCCCCCAGTGCCCCCTCCCAGCCCCTGCTGCAGTGCTACATGCAGCACAAGGCAGGTACTCCAGCACCCAAGTGACCCCTGGCCACGGGCGCGATCTTGCTTTTGAAGTAATCTCACACAGCATCTGTGGAACCCTACATCAGGGATGGGAAAGTCCATTAACGCATGCCCAGGAGAGCCAGCATAGGAAAGCTGGATTTTCCTGCCCGTGGGCTCCGATGGATGTTGCACCTGGAGCAGCCCACCTGGGCCAGATGATTGCAGTTCAGCCAATGGGATTGACCTGGGGTCCTTCACCAGCCTCCCCGGGAACCCTTGAAAAGGCAGGAACCAGAAGGGAGAGGGGTGGTCTGGTCGTCTTCCTGGGAGGAGAGAGATCCTTGCATGACCTGAGGCAGTCTCTGCCAGGCCCCATGGTCAAAGGAATCCTATGGGTGCCTTGTAAAACCTGAAGCTTCTTTTAACTCTCATTAAATTCACTTGGATCACGAGCCTGGCTTCCGCATGAAATTTTTCTCGCGGGGAGCCAAGGACTGGGGTTGGAATTTAGGCCAGAGAGAGAGACCTTACAAGTCCATGACCCCGTGACCTTGAGGAAGAGTTGGAATTCCTCTGGCCTCAAGGACAGGTGATCAAGTATCATTACCTCCTTACCCACTGCTCTACTTATTCTCACTTTATTCACTAGCCCTTCTAACTTTTCCACCGCACTCAGTTTCAACGTGCTCAGGTTGGTGTTGGGCTTTTATTTACTTGCTTTCTTCTTTATCCCTCTTTTTTCCCCTTTTCCCCTCTTTTTCCTCTTCTCTCCCACTCTCTCCTCTCATATGCCACTAAAGGCTTCCAGGTCACTTCCCTCCGCTTAGGGCAAATCAACCCAAATAGCAGGAGGCACTCCAGCCTGCCCTGTGTGGGAGTGCTGTACACCACACAAGGCACCTGGGACAAACACCTACAGTGCGCTGCACCGTTGAAGAAACCTCCGTCATGCCTCTAAGGTGATCTCGTCAACTAGGGCAATTCTGCCCAGCACCACTGGGTCCCGGCATTAAAAGGGCACACTGACCTGCCATGTTGGAGCAGTGTCTAAACCCCTCTGGCCCCTCATCCAAGCAATCAGGGATCAGCTACTACTTTATACTTTATTTCCTCCTTCTCTCTCTCCTTGCTCTTTACCATCACAGCCAACCTTAGTGAACTCAGTTGGATTTATTTCCTTCATTCTCTTTATTCTCTTTTTCTTTCTTTCCTCTTTCTGTCTTTGCTTTCTTCACCTCTCTCTTAGCTTGTACGATTCTCTCTGCTCCCTCTCATTGCTTGCACATACCACTGCTGGTTTCCAGAGCCCTACACTCTGCCTAGGGCAACCCTGTCCTCCTAGTGGGCAGCCTGACCCCTAAGACAGTACTGCACACAGGACGAGTCAGAGCTACACACAGCATAACACAGGGTCAGTTATTTCTTTAACCATTTAAAAAATACTCTCTCCTTCTCCTTCCTTTTCTCTTCTCTCTTTTTCCTTTTATTGGACTCTTCTTACAGGTTTTCTGCTTTTCTCCGCTCCATCTAGCTCTTCTCTACTTCCTACCACAGCCTCCACAGATTTGGTTCTCCTTTTTAGTTGTTTTCTTTTCTTTTTTTTTTTTTTTTACTGTTGTCACCTTTGTTTACTCTGTGCATTTTAGTTGTGTGTGGGTGAGTGGTTGTCAGTCTGGTTGGCATTATTGCCCCAGTCTGTGTCTTCCTCTTTCTCTCTTTTTCCTCTCCTTTCACTCTCTTTCCCATCACAAGACAATAGCTGTCTCCAGGCCACTCCCCTCTGCCTAGGGCAAACCTGAAGGCCCAACTGAGGGAGCTCCCACCCCCCACTTATTGGTGTGGCAAGCAGCTGGGGAATTCACGCTGGTCCTCTCCCACACACCAGGCCACAGGTTGTTCTCCCCTATAAAAAGTGGGGGCATCCCCAGCCTAAATCCTGAGGTCCTACAAGTGACTGGGGGAAACGCCTGACCACCACTTGTGAGGCTCCACGCTACTGTGGGAACATCCACCCAATCTCCAAGGCGATCTCTCTGTACATCCCCTTGTCTAGCCAGATTTGTAAAGTAGAATTTGGATCATGATAGTGGGGGGAGGAAGCATTTAGGAACTAGAGGAAACATGTTTCATTGTTGCTACCCTGCACCCTGACTGGCTTATCTCCTCCCCACATCCCTTCAGGAAGGGGGTGTCCAGTTACCTACCAATGGGCTTTGAGTCTCCACTCTGCACTCACCCTCATTTACAATGACATGATTTTTGTGTTCTTTGATGCTTGATATCTGATCCCTTCAACAGTTCATGGTCACACAGGCTGGTGTGCTTCCTCCATGTGGGCTTTGTTGCTTCTGAGCTAGATGGCCGCTTCTTTATTTTCAAGCCTGTAAGATCCCAGATGCTATAACTTTTGATAGCCAGGCACCATCAGCTTTCTTCACCACATTTGCTAGTGCACACATTTTTCTTCAACCATCATGTTGGAAAGGTGTTCATCATGGAATGCCAATTTAATATAACGTCTTCTTGCATTGAGTAAGTAGTTGGCAATGTCCATCTACTGCCTTAATACTAAGTCTATAAATATATGCACGTTGATCTATTTACGAACCCTCCTGTATAAATATATTTACATATGTACATGCCAGTATGTAGACCTCTAGAAATACCCTTTGTCACCTAGTTCTTTCCTCTATTTACTTTTACTTTCCTCTTGTCCGACTATCATGCTCAGCTTTCACTTGGGTTTGAGTAATTTCTCTTGGTTACATTGCCCTTGCTGAATACCTACCAGGCTTCTCACACCCTCCTTGCGACGGATTTTGGATTACTTGTTGCTCCCCTGTCGCTGGATTGGTCAGCATCACCTCCTTACCCCCTCCTCTCTCTCTCCCATGTCCCCGGGAACCATTGGTCCTGTTGTTTTCTCCTCCAGACTATTCTTCCAGCCTATCTTATCTAGATAGATCTGTTGAGATAATAATATGCACCAAAAATCAAACCATAGCAAGATAGGCGATGGGTGAGAACACTGTGATGACAAAAAAACAACAACAGAAAACCAATGATCAATAAAAGAGTAAATTAATTAAAAGACAAAAAAATTTTTTAAGAAAGAAAAACCTGTAAATAGATCAAGGTCTGATTTTTTTTTTTCTATAGGTGTGTCCTTCAGTCAGGTCTGATGGCGTATCTTGCTCTGGCCCCAGAGTCTGTCCTTTGTACTCCCTCAGGGGCTACCCGCTCTGCTCTCATGGTTGCTCTGCTGCATGCTTTTAGTGATTTGCCTCCGTGTTGGAGGGCCAGTCGGGTCAGTCCCAACACAGAGTCTCCGGTATTGTCCCCATAGTGCTCTGGGCCAGCAAGGGATGGCATGTCTCATAGTGGGATCAGCCATATGGTCCACTCTGTACATTGGCTGTTCAGAGTGCCAAAATCATCCTCCAAGCCTGGTGGACCAGTGTGTGCTCCACTCTCTTCCTCCCCCTTCATTTGCCCCTGTGTGCTCTGATCAGACATGTCCATCTCCCCTAGCTACAGGTTCAGTGCCGTCTTCTAAAGTAAATTCTTCTGGGGGGAGGGGCAGTTGTCCACGTAGCTGGTATGGAGGCTGGACCATCCACTTTTCATTTAGGATCAAAAGCATCTAGCTTTTAGCATTAGGTGCTATTGAGTCAGTTCCAACTCAAGGCAGAATGAACCACTGCGCAGTCCTACACCATCTTCAAAACTGTTGTTATACTTGAACCTAACATTTCAGCCTTTTCCAGGGACTGGCATCTCCTGATAACATATCCAAAGCATGTGAAGTCTCCCCGTGCTTGCTTCTAAGGACCTTTCAGACTGTTCTTCTGACACAAATCTGTTCATTCTTCCAGCACTCAATGGTATTTTTAATATTCTTGGCTAGTGTCATCTTGATGGGTTGAAACACTATCTCGCTCTAGTGTTGATGTACATTTTTCTGATGCCTAATTATACTGAGTATCTTTTAAGGTAATCATTTAATTTTTATGGCATTTTGAAAAGATGTCAATGAGGTCTATTTAATTTGTGTTCAGATGGAAACACATAACTCAAACTAAATATGTGACAGTAGAATAAGAATCCATTTTATCCTAAATACTTGAGATATTTATACAGCCTACTCAAGTTTTTATCAACATAGATAAGGTGGCGGTGGTGGTGGTGGTGGTGGTGGTGGTGGTGGTGGTGGTGGTGGTTTTTAAGAGTTAATCTCTAAATAGGGGGCTGTAGTACTGAGCACTGAATCTCCTTTGCTTGATTAATTTTTATGTTAGGGAAGTAATACAAGGATTCCATCAAATGACCCATCAGTTTGAGGAAAAAGCATATCAGAATTGATGGTCAAAGCCTATATGGCTTTATGGTTTAGTCTCTAGGGGTATGTAATGCTCTTGTGAAAATAGTATTCCTCATGATAATAACGAGGAACTGGTGGGCCTCCAGGGCTGGGAGCTGAACTGAGGGGCAGTTCTACCCTGTCTAATAGGGTCACTATGAGTTGGCAAAGAATCGATGGCTGTCAGTTTGGTTTGTTTGACTTGCGTACTGGCATTCAGTGTGTTTATCGAAATCAATAAATTACAAGCATTTAGATGTCTATTTTTTACATACAAAATTTAAATCCCCCAAGCCTCTGAAAACTGCGAAGATTTCACAGCACTAGGTTGGTACTCTCCCATCCAAGAATCAGTGAAACTGGCAGGGTGTGAGGCATTCAGGCTCCCTCAGTTCCTCCTACTGCCTTCCCTGACCCTGGTCACTTGCTTCTATTACCTCTCTTGGACCTTACATGCATTTGAATTAGAACACCATAGAGTACAGTGCTCTACATGTGCAGCAGCTCTAACCATGTCACTCTCTGTCTCTATGAAGCCTCTTCCAACAAAATTCAAATGCGATTGTATGTGCACACATAAACACACGCATGCACCAGAGCACCCTTCTTAACAGAGAGTCAGGAGGGTCTCTTATTTGCTGTCCTCACTTTGGACACAAGTCCCTTGATGATGAGTAGGAGAAAAGGAACATCAGGTAGTGGGGGAAACCCTAAGGAGGAACAGAGGAGAGATTTAACTAAGAATAATGCTACTAGGGGAATGATGGCATGTGAGGAAAATTAGATACTTCCAGACTGTCAGATTTTTCCATACAGCAAAATTAACTTTTCTAGTTTTGTCTAAAACTGGCCCCAGGAAATTTCAAATAGCACATCTCAGATTATCTAACCTACAAAGGAGTAGCCGGCCTTCCACCCACCCCCACCCCACCCCCGCCAAAAAACCAAGCGGTACAAAGCTCCACTGGGTACACATTTCAAAATATACATTCTCCTGTTTGGGCAGGCATCTGGCAACTTGCTCTGAGCTAGTGCACCCACACTTTTTTCCCAAGGTCATTGCTGGTGACAAGACCTTGTGCTCTTCTCACAAGCCAGAATGCAAACATAAATCAAGTCAGTGTAAGACGCCATCATCACCTCACTCAAATACACCTCGTCAAGTGAACTCAAACTTCAAGAAGATGCTCATTTGTTTGGTTTTGTTGATGTGAGGGTGATAGTGCATTTGGAGTTTAGTCATTGCACTAGGTCAGACTGTTAATCAAGCTTCCTATATAGAGGTTCTGAAGATATTGTGTAAGAAGGTCTGAGTTGTCTGGCTAGACCAGAGCTTGCACACTGCTATTGACTAGAAGTTCCGACACACAGAATCCAGGACAGATAAACCCCTCAGGACCAATACTGAGAGTAGCAACACCACGAGGGAAGGTAGGGGGGAGAAGCAGAAGAAAGGGGAAACCAATCTCAATGATGGACATACAGCCCCACTCCACCACCCAGGGGAACAAACAGCAGAAGTTTGGGTGAAGGGATACAGCAGAGGCGTAAAATATAAAACTAAAAAGTATGTATAAAGTATCAGTGGTTCACGTGGGTGGGAGGAGGGGAAAAAAGGAGCTCAAGGAGAAAGAACATGTTTGGAAATGATGATAGCAATGTATGTACAAATGTGCTTCATACAAATTGGTGTATGAATTGTTACAAGAGCTGTAAGATCCCCCAATAAAATGATTTATTTAAAATAAAAAGGACTGATTAGTGGTAGACAGGGGACTGGTTTTGCCACCATGACAGTGCACCTGCTCACACAAAAAAAACAGCATGCCTCTATCGCCCGATCTGATCCCAGCACACCGAGGCAAAATACTAAGGGTGTACAACAGAACAGGAAGGGGAACAGAGCAACGAAGTCCCCAGGGAATACCAAAAATAGACTTTGGGGCCAGGGCTAGCTGACCCATCATACTCTATGAGAAAACACTCCTAAAGGCCAACAAACAGTCCTTGAACTAACTAAAAGCTTTTCTTTCTTGTGTTTTGTTTTGCTTTTTGTCATTGGCTTGTTGGTGGTGGTGTTGTTCTTTTGTTTCATTTTGTTGCTTGGGTTTGCTCTGTCTCGTTTTTGTGCATGCTATGATTTCCACAGGTCTGTCTAAATGAGATAGGCTGGATGAACAATCTGGAGGAGAAAACAATGGGACTGACAGCTGGGGGAGGGAGATGGGAAAGGGGGGTGTAGGGAAAAAGGAAGTGCTGTTAACAAACCCAGGGACAAGGGAACACCAAGTGATCCAAATAGATGGTGAGGAGGGTGTAGGAGGCTTGGTAGAGTGTAACCAAGAGTAATGTAACCTAGAGGAATTACTGAAACACAAATGAAGGCTGAACATGAGAGTGGGACAATCGGAAAGTAAAAGGAAATCAAGGAAAGAGGTAGGAAGCAAAGGGCATTTATAGAGGTCTAAATAAAGGCATGTGCATATGTAAATATATTTATGTATAACGATGGGGAAATAGATCTATATGCATATATTTATAGGTTTAGTATTAAGGTAACAGATGTACATTGGGCCTCCATTCAAGTACTCCCTCAATGCAAAAATACTTTGTTGTATTAAAGTGGCATTCCGGGATGCTCACCTCCCCAACACAATTGCTGGAGGCAAATGGGTGCATAAGCAAATGTGGTGACTGAAGTTGATGGTGGTCGGCTATCAAAAGTTATACATTCTAGGGTCTTAAAAGCTTGAAGTTAAACAAGTGGTCATGTAGCTGAGAAGCAACAAAGCCCACATGAAAGAAGCACACCAGCATGTGTGATCACGAGGTGTCGGAAGAATCAGGTATCAGACATCATCGGAACAAAAAAATCATATCTTTGTGAATACGGGGGAGTGTGGAGTGAAAACCCAAAGCTCATTTGTAGATAATTGGACATCCCCTTACAGAAGGGTAGCAGGGAGGAGAGGAGCCAGTCAGGGTGCACTGTAGCAACAATGAAACATACAACTTTCCTCTAGCTCCTAAATGCTTCTTCCCCCACAACTAAAATGATCCCCATTCTACCTTACAAATCTAGCTAGACCTGAGGATGTACACTGGTACAGATAGGAACTGGAAACACAGGGAATCCAGGGCGGATGATCCCTTCAGGACCAGTGGTGAGAGTGGCGATACGAGGAGGGTAGAGGGAGGGAGGAATGGAAAGGGGAAACCGATTACAAGGATCTACATATAACCATCTCCCTGGGGGACAGACAACAGAAAAGTGGCTGAAGGGAGATATTGTATAGTGTAAGATAAGACAAAATAATAATTTAGAAATTATTCAGGGTTCATGAGGGATGGGGAATAATTATCAGCTGATGCCAGCGGATTAAGTGGGGAGCAAATGTTTTCAGAATGATGAGGGCAATGATTGTACAAATATGATGTATGTATCAATTGTGATAAGAGTTGTATGAGGCCCCAAAAATTGATTATAAAAAAAGAGAAAAGAAATAACAGTATGAAAACATCCCCCAAAAAAGCATGCCTCTCTTGTCCCTCATATCCTAATCACCTGAACTCACTCCATGTGACTTCTTTCTGTTTCCATGAATGAAGGACAGTGGTTTGACAACACAGAAGAGGGGGGGAAAAAACAAGGGTGTCACCCAAACTGCTGAGTTTGAAAAATGTTTCCAAGAATGTAATCACAGATTAGACAAATGTGTGAAGTGTAATGGAGAGTACTATGAAGGGGATAAAAAATTTAAATGCATAGTTTTGAAAAAATTGTAGTTTTTGTCGGGTTCCCCCTAGTAGCTTCCAATTTCATAGCAACTCAAGCCATCACCATACATCAAACTGACAGAGAAGGGGTGGGTTTTGTGTGTAGGTGGTGTTGGTTATTGCACAGGGGCAAGGGACTTCTGGTGGCATAGTACCTTATGCCTTGGGTGTCAACTGTAATGTCAGCAGTGGGGAACCACCAGTCAGTCCTCAGAAGAAAAGGATGAGGCGTTCTACTCCCATAGAGTTAGCCTTTGGGAAACCCACAGAGATAGTTCTGCTCTGATCTCATAGAGTCGCTATGGCTCAGCATCGACTCCATCGAAGTGAGCTGACAAACTAAAGGCAGGAGATCTGAAAGAGGATGCGGAGACGTTGTCTCAGGTACTTTGGACATATTACTATGGTGGAACCAGTCCTGCAAGAAGGGCATCATTTTTGGCAGAGGGTTAGCAAACAAGAGGAAGACCCTTACTTAGGTGGATTGACACCGTGGCTGCGAGAATCGGCTCAAATACAGTAACAAGTGCGAGGATGGCGCAGGACTGGGCTTTGTTTCTCTCTCTAGTGCACAGGCCCCTATGAATCCGAACTGACTCCAGGGCTCTACAATATCAACTACTACAACCCTGAAGTTCAAACCTACCCAGTGGCTTCCCAAAAGGGAGGTGTGGCCATGTGCCTCTGTAAAGATGACAGCTAGGGAGCCCCTGCGGGGCAGTTCTACTCTGTGGCACAGGGGCAGCCAGGAGTCGGAATGTGCTTCACAGCAAAGGGTGTGCTTTGTCTCAGTTTGTGCCTGCTGCTGTTTATGCTATGCACTGAGTTTAACATGTGACACTCAGGAGCGAATGAATGGAAACACACCCATGATGCTTCCATGATGCCAGATGCAAGCTGACACTGTTTCTGAGTTCTGGGAATATTATTTTTTCAGAGATAATTTCCTGTAGCGGTGACACACCGAGTCCTATTTCATGTAAAAGCATCAGCAGCAGAGGAAAGCACTGCACAGAGAGAAGACTATGACACATAACAGGCTTTCCATAGAGGAACAAAAGGGTGGATGTCTTGGGCTGAACTCTTTTCTTGTATACAGACAGTAAACAAGCTGAACACATCTCACCTAAGCATAACATTACAACTACTTGAAGCCCAGCTCAGGCATCTGGACAAGAGGCAGCAAGGAAGGATGGGAGAGAGTTAATGGGCTGGGCGTCCCCAAAGGTGCAGAGTGGGAATCAAGGGAGGATCCAGGACGAGCCAAGGCTTCTGGCAGAAGTCTGAGAGGAGAGCAGCAGAAAGGAGCTGCTCTCTGGGTCCTCACAGATGTAGCCAGTGAGAGAGCAGCAGTGCTGCCCCCTGGCGGTGCGCCGAAGGCAGGGCCGCTTCCCCCAGGGCTGGAGAGCTCTGGGGAAAGACAAATCCTGTCACTTTGGATGCCAAGTAAGGGGGCACTGTGTGCCGGTGGTGTACCTATGTTGGCCAAAGCGCTGCCCACTGTGCATTTGCTTCCCACAAGCACAGTTATCCTTCCTCGTGCATCCAGGAAAGACAGTTCTAGAAAAACACAAGCAGTAAAATAAAACACTGCCAGGTCTCGAACCATCCTCACCATTGTTACTATGCCCACTGATGTAGCCACTGGTTCGAGCTGTTTTATTGCCCGTCCTCCACTTTTTGCCAAGCATCATGTCCTTCATGGACTTGATGTCCCTTCAGGGACTGGTCTCTCCTGACAGCACGTCCAAAGATATCAAATGAAGTCCAGCCATCCTTTGTCCCCATGTTCTCTTGGCAGTCCTTGTACTTTTATTGCTCAGTGTCTGATTATTTGGGACCAGGCCTTATTGCTGCCCCTTCCTCACCTTGGCCCCCAATCCCGACCCCAAGCCCTGCACATCCACTGTGTGAAACCTCCTGTTCCTGTAACCATCCCTGTGCTTTTGTGTGGGGGGTCTAGCTGGGTTCCCCTGGCAATTCGCCAGCTGCCCCTGGGAAAGTTCATGGAGTCGGCTAATTAGTAGAAAAGCCAAACGTCCAGCTGAGATTGGTTTACTCCCTAGCACCCTTGGGCAGGAGCACAGCCCCACTCCCGGTCCCAGGTAGCCAACGACCACACCTAGGTTCTCCGGACTTGGCAGCTGTAACATGTGGCCTGGGCTTCCCCTTCATTTCCTGCTCCTTTCTGGCTTGCTGTCTGACTTTTCTTTGCGGAATTAAAGCTGCAAATTGACAGGATCCCATAAACACTCTAAAGCCACAAAAAAACACCAAATGCCCACCCAAACATGTGAAACTTCCAAAAATCATCCTTAGAAGATTCCCAAACCCTAAACATTCCTAAACCCCATATATGCCCTGAAAACACCATGAAAGCCCTAAGAAAACCTAAAATGCTGGGGGAAAAAAACACATATAATATGAAAAATGCCCTAAAATCCCTAAGGAACTCTGTAACATCACTAAAAACACCATATTGTGCTGAAAAATACCTATACACTCTAAAAAACCACCCCTAAATCCCTTAAACACTCCCTAAAATCTTATAAAACACCCTAAAAACCCCAAACCACCCGAATGCCCCAAACACACCTTGAACGTCCACAAACAACCTAAAAGCCCTAAAAAATCACATGCCACCAAAAAGCCCTAAATGACCGCAAAATTCCAACTCATAGCCACCCTATAGAGGGCTTCTGGAGCTGTCAGTCTTTTATGGGAACAGCTTTATCGTTCTCCCAAGGAGAAGTTGGTAGGTTTGAAACCCTGACCTCATATTTAGCAGTCTAATAATTGCTGGACAGTGCCACCAAGGCTCTACTGGTGTAGTGGGTTACACATTGGGCTGCTAACCTCAAGGGAAACGGTTCAAAACCACCACCCACTCCTTGGGAGAAAGAAGAAGCTTTCTTTCTATTCCCCTAGATTTCTCATTGAAGGTGTAAAGTAACCTGTTAAATGCTCGCAGTGGCAGCAGCAATGTCTCATAACCATGGGGAAATGTGGTTCAGAAACTTCAGAAGCAAGCATCCACCAGTAGGTGACTGACCAGCAGTATTGACTTGGGCAAAGAGAAGGTGACATGGAAGGGTAAGGAGAAGAATGCGTGCAGAGGGCAGGTTGGCAGCTGAGCCTAAGTCCAGTAGAAACAACAGCAGAATGGCCTGTTCCTGGAAGGGCCACAGGAGATGGTGCGACTTCATGTAGCCCCCACTTACATGTGTAACAGCAGCAATTGCCTGAACACGTGGTCTCCCCAGGGAGGAGCCTTTGTGTGGTGTTAAGATGCTGTTACTGTCTGTTGTACTGTGGTGGCCTGCATTTGGCTGTAATGGTGGAAATTTTGCAGCCAGTAGTTCAAATGCCTGCTGGGTCACTCACTGCAGGTAGACTTCAGCAGTTTCCAGACAGAGACGAGGGAGGAGGACCTGGTCTTCCACTTCTGAAAGAACTGGCCAGTGTGAACCTTGTGAATGGCAGAACACTATACCTGAACATGAGTACCGCAGGCTATAAGGCATGATGGTTTGACACAGTGGCTGCAGCAATGTGCTCAAACATAGGATAGTGCTGGCCTGGAAAATAGTTCATCGTCCATTAAAAAAAATCATTATATAGGGGCTCATACAACTTTTGTTGTTGTTTTTCCCTAAGGGAGAGCAGTGTATTGGTACACTGAGAGGTATATAGATCAATGGATACGAACAGAAAAGCTACACATATATTCACCAGTCAACAGGAAACTAGCCTTCGAAAAAGGACACAGAAATATCCAAAGGGACAAATTCTGCTTGCTCAACAAATGGTGTTGGACAAACTGAGATACCGTATGTAGGAAAATGAAGCAAGCCCCAAACCTTCCCCCATGCACAGAAATTAACTGAAGAGGGGTTAAAACCTGAAAGTAAACCTCCGGGCTATCATAATCATTTTTTCGATGACCTCATCGGTCAGAAATCATTGTAGGAACGCCAAAGCGTTCTTGTGTTCAACGTCTACATACATAGCAGGTGCTCCAGTAAAGGGGAATCTTGGTGGAGCTGGCTCATCCATTCCTGAAGAGAGTAGAGCACCACGTTGGCCCATCACAGAGCTCAGGTGTAGAATCTTCCTCACTGTCATCCTTTAACTCAGCAGTGTCAGTGTTGGATTATGAATTTCCCAAAGAACCAGTATCGCTCAATTCTGTGCACAATGCTGACTCACTCTCGCTGTTATTTCACTGGTCTAAAAACCCATTTAGGTTAAAATGACACTTTTTTGATGCCATGACCTAAAATTTTTAGTGAGAAAATGTTCCCAATGACATTACATGGGTCTTCGTCTAATCCTGATGCCATGTTCTTTTTCACAGAGACCAGCTTCTTGTATAAATTGCTCAGCATACAGATGGAATAAGAACAGTGAAAGGATACAACCCTGATGCACACCTTTTCTGATTTTAAACCATGCAGTATCACCTTGTCCTGTTCACAGTCTCACCTGGTTCTATCTCTTGGCCTTTGCATATGAGTACAATGAAGTGTTGTGCAATGCCCATTCTTTTCCATGGTATCCCCAAGATTCACCTCCTTCCACTCGTGGTTTCCAGAACGTGGGGTTGGGACAAAGCCTGGATAGTCTCATGGCAAGACCAGATCAGGAATGGAGCTGAGCCGGGAGCAGCTTTATTTGCTTGCTCCAGGGAAAGTCTGCCAATGTGACTAAGCCTCAGGGGCTTTCTACAAATGATAAAGGTGAATCCCTCTCTCGTTACCCACTGATCATCTCTGAGCCTCTTGCTCTCATATCCCTTGCACAGACCTCTACCATTAGATGGACAATTCGGTAACGTTTGAACACTTTTCTGATGCTGAGCCTGGGGAGCAACTAATAGCTGAGTAAATATTGATTGAAAGATGGTGAGTGGAAGAAAATAGCTTTGCCAGGTTCAGGTTGTGATGGAGATGAGAGTGTTACCAAATCCTGCTGTCCCCATGGTGGGTTTGCTGTATTGTGCCCAGTCCTGAAAGTCTGAGCCAGGGGTTTTAACGTGGCCCCTTTCAAAACATATAGGTGGAATTCTTGGACCATGAGCTGTCCATAAAGCTTTACCAAGGAGATGTCCGCCCTGGAGCGAAACAACCCAAGAACCTAGATCTTCGTGAAGGTGTTGGTTGGTAAGGGATGCAGCGGAAATCATAAACTTGACTGAAAGCAAAAGAAACTTTGCCTTCATGTGCCTGCAGCTGGACGAAGTGGTGCTAGAGCACACCCTCCTTTGTGATTCTTCTTGTTCTTTTTATGAGCTGCTCCCTGGCCTGTGTAGTCCCGTAAATCTGGAAACTCTTTGCTGGTGGGGGCAATTGTTATATCCTCCCCCCAGATCCAGATGTCTTGTCCATGGTCAGTGTGCAATCCTTGTTTGCCAGAGGAGTGGGGCATCTAAAGGCAGGCAGGGGTCACATACTTTTTTTCTACACTTTCTAGAAAGACCAGAGCTAAACATCTTGCAGCCCTTTTCATGTCCTCATTCTTTTCTGTATTTATTTTCCATGAAAGAGGAGAAGAAACGCGACAGCATCTACTGACAGCAAGTCAAATGCCATCGTGTGTGTTCAGAGGGCAGGCTGGTTCTCATTTGCCTAACTCATCAGTCCCATCGTGCCATGTCCATGTTAGATTGTTTAGGGAAACAGATGACATATGTTATGATGCTAAATAAGCTGAAACAGTGCCAGGATGGAGGCAGAAGGGTTTTATTTGTTTGTTTTTAAATGAAGCATGGCTTTCTAGTGACTTATTGTGGTGGGGAAGGGGGGCACCGAGAGCAACAAGACATGGCTGTGACAGTGGTCTGGGAATTGAGACAAATCATTGCTTCTGCAGCAGAGATGAGCTGCCTCTGACCTGTCAGTTACTTGAAGGGAGACTCTGCATTTGGTCAGACAAGTCTCAGTTGGAGATGGTACCAGCTTTCCTCCTGAGCCTCTGTGGTTCCCTTTGAACTACACAGGCCCGAATCGCTTTTAGCTGAGCAACAGCAAATGGCAACACAGACTTGCCATATTGCTCTTTTGCGTACACTCTTTAAAAATCATACTAAATATACATGCATCAAAACATTCGTCACTTCCACGCTCTACAAGATTATAATTAAGTGGCATTCTGCATGTTGTTCATATATCATCCTTACCCATTCCAAAATTATGTCATCACCCTTATGGAAGCTCAGTATCGTCTCAGGGATGGCACTTCCCCTCCAGGCCCTACTGGGTTAGGCTGGGTTGACTAGAGAAATAAATCCAAGGACACTCATATAGGTATAAGAAAGACTCCACCTCACTTATTTGTCCAATTGACATGGCATTATGTAACAACCATACTTACCTTCCTACCTATCCCTGGAAACAATTGGGAGATGTTTGTCTCTATTCATTTTCCTAGCCTAGATATTTTTTGTAAGTGGAATTAAGCAAAATGTGTCCTTTTTGAAGCTGATTTATTTCACTCAGCATAATGCTTATGAGGTTCATTCCTCTTGTAGCCTGTGTCAAGAGTTCATTTCTCTTTATGGCTGAGTAGTAGTCCATTGTATATACCGTAGGCAACATGTTTGACTTATCCATTCACCTATTGATGGGTATTTAGACCGTTGACACGTTTGCGAGATTGGGAATAATGTTGCAAGGGCCATCTGTGTATTTGTATCTATTTATGCGCTTGCTTTTAATTGCTTATATCCTTCATTTCCTTTTCTTTCCTTGTTAGACTCAGTATGATCCCCTTCTGCCCATCCTCTAGCCTCACAACCTCTGTGTCTGATGTGCCAGGATCTCACCAGAAGCCTTAACACCAAGATTCTGAGCCCTGACTGACCATTCTGACCATCCAGGGAATTGAATATTCCGGAGCACACAGAAGATGAAGTTATCAAAACTCCTTAGGCATAACCGAACAACTGGAGGGAGTGCTTTATTGGGCTGGGGGGCTGGGGATTATAGTTGTGAAGGACACCAAGAACAATTGTCATTACCTAGACTGTAAAGACTATGTTCGACATCCATGCTGGTGAGTAGCAGCTGGATTTCAGAAGCTCACAAGTGGCCATCTAGGTGGCAAGTATTGTCACCCTCACTCTGGAGGAAAGAGTGGTGAGTGGACCACATGAACATTAGACTTCATGACTCTGAGCACAGAATAACTAGATGATCTCCAACTATCAATTCCAACTTCTTTGAAAGGGATCACATCCAAAGGTCCTAGATAGTGAAGCAAAATTCACAGTCATAAAAGAGACCAGGCTTATTGGCTGGATAGGGACTAACAGAACCTCTGAAACGATGGTCCTTATTCACTAAGTTTGAAAATGAACTCCTACCTGTGGTTCAATATTCAGCCAAATAATAGATTGGTCTATAATGGGAGCAATTACACAAGTGAGGCACACAAACCTGAAAACAGCAAACCATTTGATCTCAAAAGGGCAGTATTAATCCAAGGCCCAAGTTCAGAAGGGTAGGAAGAGAGGAGGAAGGGAAACAGAAGACATAAGTAGGGAGTGGAACAAGTCATATTATATTGTGGAGATTGCAATAAGTGGCATAAAACACAATGGGTATGAATTGTTGAATAAAAAACTGATGATCTTGGTAAACCTTCACCTAATTCACAATAAAAACTTATGAGAGAGAAAAAAATCCAAGCACCTAGGCTGCATTGCAGGCCAATAAAATCGGACTCAGTGGAGATGGGACAAAGATGTCTTTTGGACAGCTCTCTGGCGATCCCAATGAGCACACAGGCTGATACCCACCATCTGGAAACTATGGGGTAGCTGCTTCTCCGGTAATGCCTCGGGGGAGCGCTTGGGTCCCTCAAAGAATGCGGGATGATGAAGGGGCAAAGGTCATCAAACCTCACCCACAGCTTTACACTGGGGGGCTGCTCTCTGAGGAATGTGGGAAGGGTCCACTTGCATGCTGTCTCTGTGCAGCAGATCCAACAGACTCAACACCTTTCCAAAGCTGGCAAGAAAGTCCAAGAGACTAGATGTGGGCACCACGCTGTGAGTTTCCCAGAAGGCACGAGACAGATCGAGAGCAGTCACAGGAACACAGACTCCTCCGGAAATGCCGCCATGCGCAGAACATGCATCTTTAATTTCATTTCACACTGACTCAAGCATTCAGTCCTTTTTACGAAAACCCAGCTTCTCATTACAGTAACCGGTTTAAAATGACAATCTTCTGTTGAGCAAGTCTAAGAAATGACCTTCCTTTATTTTACATGGTATAAAAATTCAGTTTCCTAGGCCGATGGGCTCTAGGGACAGGTGTTTTTATGTACTAGACATGGCTTTCAAAGTTCTTCAATTGCCTAAATTAATAACGACTTTTTTCCTTTGGCTTTTCTAAGGGACACATTAATTTCAATCTTTTTCTAAGGAAGTGAATCTCTAGCTATCTCATTTGGATAACTTTCTGCCTTCAGAGTAGAATTTGAAATAATCTGCAAGGTTACCCCTTCCCCACCCTGCCCCAGCAGCCCAGCCTCTTTCTTCCTTCCAGCCTCCAGCCAACGGGGTTTGGTTGGGAAAGGAGATGCAGAAGGGAGTCTCTGGATTTTTCTATCAAAAGGTTGGCCACAACCCCCAGTAGACCAAATGTAATTCATTATGGCGGGTTTTGGTTTTTACTACATTAAGAGTTATCCTTAGGGAAATTACAAACAAACAGAAATAGGAAGACTTTATATTTTATTAACGGATGTACTGCTCAGTCTCATTATATTTTAAAAGACACAGTATAAAAAAAAAATCTGGCTCCATTTAAAATGTCCTGACTAGCAGAACTTAAAATACACAAATCTTAACATGAAAGTCTAGATGAATAAATAAAATAAACAACGAAACAGCTTTCTCAGGAAAAGCCATAATAAAGAGCTCGACTATTTTTTGAGCTGTTTAAGATGCTCGTGTTAAAGGGAAAAGAGTATCATTGTTGACTTTGAAATGTAGAACCATTTGCTTAATTCAGTGATGCTAAAATGGGCAGTTTGGCTGAAGAAAGAAATTGGCTTGTAGCATTTGATGAGCAATTTCTTCTTTTGAATATAGAAATGACCAGGGATGCGGACACGCTTTTTATTCTTTTGAGGACCCTCTAACCAAGAAATCTTTTAAATGATCATTACACAGTGAATGCCTGGAGGCTCTGGAAACTATTTATTTTGACATTATTATAAGCTCAAAATGATTCACCAATGCAAAAGAAGAAGAGAAAAAGCAATTAAATACTAAGCTGTAAACACTGGAAGCTTTTCTGTGCTGAAAATAATTGGACAGAGTTTTTTCTTTTTTTAAGTAATAGTGTCCAAAGAGATTCAATGATCTTATTGCTTATGGATTTGGAGCTTAACTATATTCCTTATTTTAAATTTGATATTAGAATAGCAAGATTATAGACCTTGATACAGTGTGACTTGGAGAAGTATCGTTTCATTAAATTATCAAGTTAAGGCTCAAGGAGCCTGGTGTAATGTGTGTGACCATGAGGCCAGCCAGTTGGAATCCGCTATGGCTCACAGAGAAAGATGCGGTTCTCAGCTCCTGTAAAGATTTAGAACTTCGGGAACCCACAGGCATAGTTCTACGTTGTCCTTTCAGGGGTCCTCAAACTTTTTAAACAGGAGGCCAGTTCATTGTCCCTCAAACCCGCTGGAGGGCCGGACTATAGTTTAAAAATAAAACTATGCACAAATGCCTATGCGCACTGCACATACCTAATTTGAAGTAAAAAAAAAAAAGGGGGCAAAAACACCCGGCATGCTGAATAAATGTCCTCTGAGGGCCATGTGGTCCGCAGGCCATAGTTTGAGGACCCCCTAGATTGATATAAGTCAGAATCGACTTGATAGTGTTAGGTTTCTGGGGTGGTTGACCTCAGTTCTTGCTTAGCAACGCTGAAAGAATTCATATGGCAGAAGCACTTTTGTAAATCCAAGTGAATGTTATGAAAGAAAGTTTCAGGTATCGCAGTCCCCAAAAGTCCCCACTATCTCCGGAAAGCACGCCGGGCTGCATGGCAGGGGTGGGGAAAGTTTGCAGCTGAATATGGCGGTTTCATGGGAGGAATACCTGAGCAGGAGTGCAGAACCAGCTGAGGAGCCACGGCAGGAACCCCCAAGGGCCTCACCCTCCACTTGCAGAGCACGTGAACAAGGGAGGGCGACAAGGAGCCCAGGCCTACTTCTATCACCTCCCAACACCACTGGAGGGCATTGGTCGATCGTACTGGTTGATTTTGGTGCACTTTTGTGAAGTCCTATTCTGTATGACCAGGTGGACCTTCCACCTGGGTCTACATGACTTGGGTCAGAGCATGCTCAGTTCTGAATTTTGCCATAGGTATCTAATGAGTGTGCCTGATTTATTTCCAACCCCTTTGTTGTGGCCCGGACAGCTCATTTTCGTTTAGTGCTGGCATTTGGGAAGACAAGCCCTAATCTAGCAACCTGTCAATAGCAGTAAGTGAATGGAATTAAAACTCAACTCATAGCCATAAATTCAATTCGGACTCATAGCGACCCGAGAGGACAGGGCAGAATTGCCCCCTGAGGATTTCTGGGGCTGGAATTCTTTACAGGAATAGAAGCCTCTTTTTTCTCCCTCCCAGTGGCTCCAAAGGACTGACCTTGCAAGGAGATGTCCAGCGGGTGCCTGTAGGCTCCTTCATTGAAAATCTCTGCTAGTTTATGAAGCGGGAGGGAAATTTTGAGGAGGCCGTCTGCGGCAGAGTTAACTCCCCATTAAAGCCAATGAGCTTTTCCACATCTCTCAAAAAACAAACAAAAAAACCTAAAGTGACTACTTCAGATTAATATGCTGTAGGTAGAACCACCTCCCACTCAGCAAACCAAACCAATCAACCAACCAACCAAACAAACAAAAACACCCCAAATCCTGTTGCCTTCAAGTCAGTTCTGACTCATGCTCACCCCTTGTGGTACAGAGTACAATTGTTGCATGAGGTTGTCTAGGCTGTACCCTTTATGAAAGCAGATGACCCCTTCCTTTTGTGGTACAGCTAGGTGGGTTTGAACTGATAACCTTTATATAAGCAGCCCTATCCAGCGATCTATGTCAACTAAAGTGTCAAAGCATGTCAAAGCATGTAAAGACTGATCCACAACCCCCACTTCTCTCTTCCTCTTCTGTGATGACCTGGAATCCACCTTTTGATCTGGTGGCACCATATTTGTGAAGCAGCCCGAATCACTGACGGACGGTGTGCAGGACAAACACCCTGTAGAATTGCCCTTCCAGCGTCAGAATTTGCATGAACAAGAAATAAACTTCTAGATTTTAAGCCACTGAGGTTTCAGGGGTAGCTTCTTTCTGCAGAACAGACTAGGCTATCCTGCCTGATCATCTCTTCACAGGGTTTTTGTGGAGAGCTACCGGAGCAGCTCGATCCAGGGGAGCTGCCAAAGCAGATACCTACACTTTATCTGGGATTGTAGGTTGTAGTACCAAAGTTTTTATTTGCCCGGGAGGCACTGAGTAAATTTTTTTTCTTCTGAAAACAGGACAATATGTAAGTAAGTTTGGAGACATATGTAGCTGGAGCTGAAAGTCCTCTTACCTTGCAGTTTTCTTTGGTAGAGATAGACTTGTTCTTAATGAAACCCATGACAGTCAGTGTCACAAATGACTTCTGAGGAGAGGCCAAACAGCTAAGTCAAGGCCAGCCTACCGTTCTCTTAAATGCTGTCTCATGCTCTCATCTGCTCTGACGTGTTTGCTCAGGGGCATGTGGCAGCCACTGGGCGGGCCTTACCATTGGCACTGAAAATCATTGTAGGGGATATTAGAGGATTTACATCAAGAAGACCTGACTTCCTGGCCATTGCTCGGGGGCCACAGTTCCCAAGACAATCAGTGTCAAGGGCAAAACAAAATAAAACATGACGAGGCCTCTGGGGCTGGGTTGAGCTGGATATGTAACCAAAGCCCCCTTCTACCAGGATCTTCCCAAGAGGAGATTGCTCTTTTCCATAGCTAAACAATTTTGTTTAACACACGTTCTGCTGGGGAACCTTCTGGGAAGCAGAAGAAAATAAATCTGCCTTCCTTTGAATTAAGCTGGGTTGGTTCCAAGCCCTGTGTAGTGTGTATTCTTATCATAACATCTAAAGGAGTCTCATTTCACCATTCTTAGCTATTAAAAAAAAAGTTCCAGGCACAATAATTCAATTTAAAATTACACACCAGGAGTAGTTCATATTTAATACACTTTATACAGGTATTACAGGTACAAGGGACGTACTTGTTAACTGCCAGGTTGCTGGCTTGAACCAACCAGCTACTCCACAGGAGGTACTGTGTTTCTGTGAAGATTTTCAGCTTGGAAGCCCACTGGGAGAGCTCTCCTCTGGCTTGAGTCTGAAGGTGCTTGACAGCAGTAGCCTTTTGTTTTTATAGAGGTATAAAGCTTTCTTTCTTTCTTTTTTTTTTCTCGGTATAAAGCTTTTTAGAACAACAAAAACAATTCCTTTTGGAAGTAAGCCAGAGATAAAACCACAAGTTACATGCTTTACTTTTTTTCTGTCCTGCTGCTGGCAGCCACCCTTTCATCGATTGTGCACACCAGCATGGTGGTGAAGTGGTGAACTCTGCGCTCTCACTCCCCTGGCTACACACTCGGTCTCCTCACTCATCGTGTGGCTTCACCCAACGCACGGAGCCTCCTGCAGGCTCCTCACCCTGTGTGTGTAAAAGTGCGAAGGAGACAGACTTCCTCAGAGCTGTGCTTTAGAGAGAATCCTCCTCACATACTCAGCACCGCCTTGAATAGGGCAGCACTGCATACATGACATCTACTTGATGATTGTTGATGGTGTGGTGGTGTGTTTGTACGGATAAAAAAAGAGCCCTGAATGGTTATGTAACAAGTAAGGGAATAAATAGATCTTCCTTCATCCACCTTCATCTTTCATTGTTCTATCACTCTCTGATTGCAATATTAGAGGCTAAAATGGGCAGAATTCCCACCTCTGAACAAAGTTTGTGCACATGGGTGTGCATGCTTGTGTGTCCATGTGAGTGTGCCTGTACAATGTGTGTGCACGTGTGTGTGCACATGTGCACTGGAGCCTGGCAGCAGCAGGGGAGGCGCCTGTCTCTGTTCAGCAGTATCTGACGGCTGCTGCAGGTGTAATGAGAAGTGATCGATGATCTGTTCAGGGAGCTCCTGGGGTGGACTCAGGGAAGGAGCAGCAAAGAAGACATACTCATCTCCCCCATATGTAGATGAGGTGATGGAGGTGGGCGGTAGAGGAGCAGCTCCTTAGTAATGAGATCACAGGGGAAAGGCCTTGGATGAGGTGCCAGACATCCCTGCTTTCCCAGAGAGGGTGGGGACTGGGAACGAGGCTGCATCCTGCCTAATCAGTTACAGTTGCTCTGTCGCTCTGGGGAGGGAGGCAGATGAGGCAGGGAGCTTCCGGAATCTCTCATCTCCAGTCCTTCTAGGTGGATGTGGGAGCGTGTGAGGACGGCCACACTGGAGGGTCAGGGTTGATCGCCTTGCAGTGTGGAGCCCGGCCTGGACCTGCGTTGTGCAGGGTGACCAAGGAGCTCTGAGGGCAGGGTTCTGGGTGGGGGCTTTGTCTACTAAGACCCACAGCCGCGCCCTGTGTCGCAATGTTGGCATGCAATGTGCAAAGACTTGAGACAATGTGAAATGGACCATCCACTTCACTTGGAAAGACAGGAGGGCTGAAAATCAGATTGGGAGATCTGATCTCGTTTGCTGCACAGTTGTGAGAGGAGATATTCCTGGCTTCTCTCATGTTGGGAACCGGGCATAATCAGCCTGACAAAACCAAGGCCATATTGCCTGCCCAGCAGGGCTAAAGCCACGTCACCTCAACCTTATCTTACCCTGACACACACCAGATGGCCCACCCTTGTCTGCTCCAGCACCGGACATTCCAACTGCAGACTTGCGGCCGCCTGCCCTGTGTGCTCTACACCCCCGCCCTTCCTTTTTTTTATCTCCCCTTTGAACTCCCTTGTTTGCCTCACCCTTTATAGAGAGGCTTGTGTAGCAATAAACTCAGACCTTGACAAGAATCTGCTTGGTCTCGCTCCTCTCTCTCGCCCGTTTCTCTTTCAGGCTGGGTCCTCCTTGGAACCCCTCGAATAACTGAGTCCCGCGGGTTGGGGCACTCTCACACATGAAACTATATTCCTCCTCAGGCATCAAGGAGGTGATACGAATGCTTTGATAGCCTAGTATCTGTCAGCTGGGAGGCACAACATAGTGAGAGCCCTTATTAATCACTTGGAGATTAGCTGAGGGGTGGGAGAAGCCAGGCATGAGGCTTTCCAGGGCTGCTCAGCCTGCACAGGAGTCCTTTCCTGGGTTGGACAGAGGTGCTGCCATCTGAAAGCTCAGATAGAGCAGTTGGAAAATTAACTGACCTGGTACAAGATCTATTTACATATATCAAAAGATCCTGGGTAATAACATCTCATGTTTGTGCAGCATGCCACATTTGTCAAAGGGCTTTCTCATTTACTGTCTTACTTGGTCCTCAAACTAAGAGGCCTTTGGGCAGCTATTGCTGTTTAATTTTGGGCGTGGTAACAGCTTTGGGTATAGTACTGGGCTTGGAATCAGGCTGTGCAACCCACAGCAGGTCACTTAGCTGCTCTGGATTGGCTTTCTTCCTCTACGAAGGTCAGCGCTTGGACTAGACCATTTTCCCAGTGGCAGCTCTGCTGACATTTTGGCCAACATCGTTCTTGTGGGGCTGTGTTGTTCCCTGCACCAGGATGCTAAGCGAGCATCCCTGGTCTCAGCCCACTAGATGGCAGTGGGACTCCCTTCTTCAGAATGTCTCCAGGCATGGCCAAATGTCCCCAGCAGAGCATGCTGCTGGGCTGGCGCACGGCAGGATGATGCACTCAATGAGTTGGATTTTAAGTTTTCAGGTACTTTACATGTCTGCACAGGGAGACTACATCAACAATTACCCAGCAGTCAATGGATCATCACTGACCCTCTCTATAATTCCAACTGAGATCATGAAGCACCGACTGAGTTTCTGAGCTTAGCACCCTGCATGGCACAAGTTGTTTAGCACTCAGCTACAAACTAAAAGGTTGGCGGTTCCAACCTATCCAGAGGCCTCTTAAACAAAATCCTGGTGGTCTGCTTCAGAAGAGTTGGAGCCATGAGCACCCCATGGAGTGAAGAGATATAAACATGAATGTGGATGGGACTCTAGGTATAGCTACAACCGGGAACCATGGAATCAACTACATCATGGAATCAACTTCAACTCCTGGCCTCCTTGTGTGTCCAAGAAGAACTGTGCTCCCCAGGGTCTGGAAAGGCTGCTTGGTCTGAAGTAGATTTGCAGGCCCTTCTTTCTAGGTGCCGCTGGGTGGCCTCAACCTTCCAAGCATGCTATTAAAAGCCAATCCGTCACCTGTGTGCATCACTGAAGACACACAGACACAGGGAGCAATGCCCTGGCTGGGGCACTGGAACAGCGCTGGCATGCAGTGAGTGCTGCCCAGTTAGCGAACAGGTCTTCCCTTGGTACTTTCTCAGGTCTGTGTGAAGCTTTCTAAGCATCCAGAGTTCTCGGCCTGATTCTGCTGCCAACTTGCAGTGTGGCTTCGAGCTAGTCTCTTGCCCTCTCTGGGCTTGATAACAAAAGCAGGGCAGGCCAGCCACAAATATCGTGTGGCTAGCAGGGGAAAGCAGTTGAGGACACAATTGCAGATGGAGTTCATCCTTTGGACTCATCGCCCCTCCTCCCTAACACCCCCCCCCCCACTCCACACACACACCTTTTCAACTGCACCAGATGGGTTTTAACTTTCCGGCACCAGAAAAGCACACCTTGAGTTTTTTCCTTTATGGAATGTAGGCCATCCCTGCTTATGTGTCACATTCAGTCCTCGTTCTTCTCCCTACTCTTGTCCCTCCTCCAGTCATCAACAAGTGACTGCAGGGCGGTTTCCCAGCAGGGCTGTGCTCAAAGATTCATAATGCTGGGTTTTCCTTTAGTTCTCCACAGTCTTGGGCTTGGAACAATCCAGGCATTACCTTATCAAATGCTCATTTTAGGGGGGAAGACGGGGGCACTGGAAACACCACATGGGGCTCAATCCTTTTCTGCACGTGTCTGAGGGGTTTCCAGGAGTTCGAATTTCAACTTAAGTGATTTATTTTTTGTTGTTTAATCGCGTGCCTGTCATCTGCTGGACATTTCTTCTACAGTGTTTTGTTGTTGTTAACCCCATTTCTAAGATCAGAGATAGAAGGGTCAGGCACAATAGGCAGTTAAATTGACTCAATCTGGGGTGTGAACCTGCTTCTGTCTGGTTCCTCATAGCCCTCAGTCATTTTAATGCAGGTGTTGTGAAGGGTGTGGGTTCAGCAGCCACACACTGCCTCATCTCGCCTCCTCGTTGATAGGCTGTGTACCCTTATGTGAGTTGTTTAATCTCCTACCAAGCTTGTGAGAGCACTACTTTTATTAGCTTCATTTTACCGAGACTGTGAGAGGTCAGGGGAGCGAAGGCTTACATATTGCCAGGCATATAATATGCTAATGATAGTCAAGATATATAACTAAGCATTTCTCTGTTCTTGGTTCTGTCAGTACCTGGTGTGGCCACAAAGGAGAAACCTGGTTTCCTGCTATTTTGAGCATCTAGTGTGAATGGCAGGAGATAAGTCACAAGCTAATGAACCCTTGTGGTGTAGTGGTTAAGCACCCTGGGCCCGGCTATCAAAAGATATAGTGTCCAGGGTCTTAAAGACTGGAAGATAAACAAGGGGCCATCTAACTAAGAAACAACAAAGCCCACATGGAAGAAGCCACCAGCCTATCTCGACATGATCGCTGAAGACAAAGCGGGTGCATAAGCAAATGCGGGCATGTTTTCCTGATGTGCACTCACCCTTTACATAAAACTCTCTCTTATACATACGCGTTTCTGTGGATTTGTTTCGCTAAGGCACCCAGACTAACATAAGCAGCATGGAACGCATTTAAGAAGCCTAGACAAGGGCAGGGCAGGATATTTGGAGGGACTGGATCCAGAATTAGAGAGGAAGGGGTCCTGGAGGTGAAACGGGCTGCTAGCTCCCTGTCCCAAGGGGGACAATGAGACTGCTGGCTCCCATGAAGATTTACAGTCTTGAAAACTCCATATAGGGTCACTGTGGTTGGAATCCACTGGACGGCAGTGGCCTTTTGGGATTGAAGGTGGAAGCCACCAAAGAGCCTGCGGGGAGTGTGTGAACTTCTGGAATACAGCGAACAACCTCTGCACATCTGCTTTTCGTGCTGCCCAAGTCATGCATTGACATTTGTCCAAAAGTGAACCATCACAGCTGCTCTCTCAGGAAGCTGGGGGCTGAGCCCGCTGGTTCCACTCTGTCAGCATTTCTGGTCCGGGTACCTGCCCTCTGCCCCGGCACAGGCAATGGGCTTTTGGAAGCAGTGCTCCCTGGGTAGTGGGTGTGATTTGGCTCCTCTGGCCTAACATGATGAATGCTGAGAGGGGGTGGATACTAGGGGGTTAAGCTCCCTGACCTTTCCCTAGCCCAGGGGAAAACTTACTATTTAAAGTAAGTTTTAGACAGAATCTTTAGAAAGATAAATTGTTTACTTAATGTACACAATTACTCCCCAACACATCTGTTTTGTGTCTGCTCAACTCAACCTCATAGGCTATGGATGACCTTGAGCAAGTTTTTAAAGTCACAATGGGTTTCTACCAGGATTGAGAGTTCAGCTCTCTCAACTCTCCAACTGGTTATTAGCACCATAGTCTCATTTCTATTTATGGATTTACTTTGTTTGAGGGAAAAAAGACTCCCAATTCAACTTTATTTTATTAGGAACTCCTTTGCTATGTTTTACACAAGAAAAAGACACAAACCGCTGTTCTGGATGAAGGAGAGCATCCGCATGAGGCCACAATGGTGTCGGAAGGACCCACAGCCACAGTTACTTAAATAAAATGACACTCATTCTGTCCTGCTGACTCTGACTCATAGTGACTCTGTGTAGGGATCCTGAAGTTGCTACCTTTACAGGAAGCAATAACCTCATCTTTCTCCTGTGGAATGACTAGTGGCTTCGAACCAGCGATCTTGCTGTTAATAGTCCAACACTATCCAGCATCACCACCTGAGCTCCTGAAAGCTTAAATGAGACATGGAAAACAAACACCTTTGTCACAAAACTGTCCCTGAAGACGGATCAATTCATGGAGTTGCGGGAGGGCCTGTGAGAGCATGAGCGGGACCTTCATTGGGATGTGCACACGACCGTATATCGCTGAGTCTGGCCCGGGGAGTGGACGCAAGCTTTCCACTGCCGGTCAGCAGTAGGAAAGAACTCAATGGTGGCTGAATGTGTGGCCCCTCAAAATGGATTTAGGGTCTCCACATAGACTCTCACTGTGAGCCACAGCCTATTGCTCAAAATTTAAGCTTAAATATGACTTAAATGCCTAACATTCTGTTTCCTTAAACTAGAGTACTGCCAGGATCAACTAGAGGCCTGGATGACCTATCAGGTCTGAACAACGATCTCAAATCACTTCACATGATCCATTCCACCAGTCATGTCACCAGTCACACCTCCTCACTTACCCATTCCAGAGACTGTGCCTGTATAACCTATCGACTAACACATTCCCACATGTTGTGATTATGAAACCAACCATCATGCTGGAATAAGGACCAATCACGATGTAAGGGGCAGGGTCAATGGGAAAGCAAGATAGGGGCTGAGGGGAGCCAAGAGGGTCCCGTCACTCAATCCCTAAACCTGATCTAATGTCACTAGACTGGGGTCTTCCTCACATCTCAAGGGCACCCGATTCATGATTGAAGTGAATTGTGCTTATTCAATCTTTGTTCTGCTTACCGTCCTGCTATGCTGCCTCCTCTTCTTGCTTTATGTGTGTGGCTCCCTCTGTTGTGGTGACAAATGGCTTGAGAGGGATTTGACATAGGGAGAAAGCCCACCCACATCAACTGTCACCAGAAGCAGACACTAAGTTCATTTCTCTCACCTCACAGAACTATGCACATCAGACACTGGTAGAGCTGCCCGGAAGGGGAACCCTTAGTGCAGTGGTTCTCACCCTGTGGGTTGCGACCCCTTTGGGAGTCATATGACCCTTTCACAGGGCTCGTCCAATTCATAACTGTAGCAAAATTACAGTGATGAAGTAGCAAGAAAATCATTTAATGGTCGGGGGGGGGGGGTCACCACAACAAAAGGACCTGTATTAGGAAGGTTGAGAACCACTGCCTGAGTGTGCTTAGGACTTTGCTGCCCTCAGGGTCACCAGACATTCCTGAAGGCAGAGTCACTGCAGGAAGCCCTTCTGGGAAATGCCCTGAAGCCTGGTCTCAACCAACTCCATCCACCCTCACCCTCCTAGATCCTAATCATAGGCTGCATGGAAATGCTCCCTGCCACTTCAAAGACTGTAAGTCCATGGGAGCAGAAAGCCTTCTCTTTCTCCCTTGGAGTGGTGGCTGGTGAGTTCAAACTGCTCACCTTCTGGGTAACATAACCCACAGACCAGCTCCCCCTGAGCTCAGTTAGGTTTGCCACACAGCACACATTGTTGGGAACCTTCTGAAGTAGCTGTGCCATGTGCAGGTTGGGGGATTTCGCACAAGATGCAGAATTCCACCCTCTTTTGGCAAAAATAATTTTTGCAATAGCCTTGTATTCTCTTCTGGATCTGAGTAGCAGCTACTCTCATGCAGTCCTAGCACATACATGCTAGGTCTTACGCCGAGTCTGCTCCATGCTTTCCTGTGTCCTATGTGGCGCTGTAGGCACCCAAGGCATGGACTCTGCAGCCTGGGTTCAAATCTCTCCTTTCCACTTCCTCACTGTGTGGTCATAGGCTCATGGCTTTATCATCCTGTGCCACTGATTTTTCATCTGTAAAATGAGGCAAGAATAGAGTCCACACATAGGCTTCTTAAGTGATATAATTGAATTATAATATACAAAAAGCTTAGAACATTGCTCGGCATCTTGCAAATACTGTTAGGTAGCTTAGCATAGGGAGTGGGTCATCCATTACATATGCTCAGGTTCAAACTTCCGGCCAGGAAGGGGTGGTACACCTAGGTGGGTGTTACACCTGGATTGGCCCATCTGAGCCAGGTGAATTCAATCCAGCCAATGGGGTTGACCAGGACCATCAACCATGCCTCCCTGTGGAGGAATTGAAAAGGCAGGATCTTGACCTCTCCGATGTCTCCCTTCACCCACTTTTCTGTTGTCCGTCCCCCAGGGAGGAGGTCACATGTAGATACTTGTAATCGGTTTCCTCTTTCCAATCCACCCTCCCTCTACCCTCCCAATATCACCACTCACAAATTATCAAGGTTTCTTGAGGGATGGGGGAGGAAGGGGTAAAAATGAGGACTTGATTGATGCCAGGGGCTTAAGTGGAGGCAAATGTTTTGAGAATAATGAGGGCAGTGAGTGTACAATGTGCTTTACACAATTGATGTATGTATGGATTGTGATAAGAATTGTATGAGCCCCTAATAAAACGATTTAAGAAAAGAAAGAAAAGGCAGGATCCTGGAGCCCACGTAGTGACTTTCTCTCCAGCAGCTTCTAGGCAAGCTGTGCAGGGGTGAGGGGCCCTGAGGTGCCTGTGTAAACCTGAAACTTCTTCTCTCAAAAAACTCACTTGGATCACAATCCAGGCTGCGGAGTGAATTCTTTCTCACGCGAAGCCAAGGACTGAGGTATATTTCTCCCACGAGAGATCTAACAATAGTATCTCTTATTATATCATTAGGAGCCCTGGTGGTGTAGTGGACTATGCATTAACCTGCTAATCGCAAGGTCAGGGGTTTGAACTGACTAGCCCCTCCGTGGGAGAAATATGAGGTTGTCTATTTCTGTAAGGCAATGGTTCTCAACCTTCTGAATGCCGCCACCCTTTAATACAGTTCATGTTGTGGTCACCTGCAACCATAAAATTATTTTCATTGCTACTTTATAACTGTAATTTTGCTATCGTTATGAATTGGATGACCCCTGTTAAAGGGTTATTTGATCCCCAAAGGGGTCGCGACCCACAGGTTGCGACCCCTGCTGTAAGGATTTAAAGTCTCAAAACCCCAAAGGGGCAGATCTTTGTCCTATTGGGAGTCAATAAAATGGTAGTTAGGTTTTTTTCTGCATCAGTATCAGATTCTGGTGGCAATCTCAGTCATCCTGCATTGTGGTCTGGTTTGAACTCCGGAAATGACTGCCCTGGTTTGAGGTGAGGGCCACGGTGCTTCAGTGGTAGACCTCTCATCGTCTTTCACCGGGAAGACCCGGGTTTGATTTGCAGCCAATGTGCCCCAGACTGTCAGTGAAGGTTTGTGTGTTGCTACGACACTGAGGCTTCAGTGGTGTTTCCAGACTGAAACAGAATAATGAAGAAAGACCTGATCATCCCCTTCCACACATTGACCTATGGCCCACCACTGTTGGCTTCCTCTCCCAGTCCTGGTGGTAGCACAGATTGGCACAGTTTGCTCCACTGCCCATGAGGTGCCCATGAGAGGCTGAGTCGACAACCACAGTCAAGATCAACAGCTTAAACTCCATTCTGGGTCTATGGAAACAAGAACAACCTTCTGAAATGAGGTCACATTGCTATTTAGGACTGGGAGGATGCCTTTGTGATATGGATTGCACTCTGGATCCCGAGGGGGACTTTTAAACACAGCCACATAGCAGCTCCGGAAATTGTCATAGTGAGAAGGCAGGTTAAAAAAAAAAAAAAAAAAAGCTTTTACTGGCTTGCTCAAAGGAGGCTGCGGGTAGATTGTGGGGTGGAAAAGTCCTCTGGAAATGAAAAGTTTTTTTCCTTACATATGCATCATTTCTTCTGGTCCTGAAAGAAAACACAAAGCAGACGAGAGAAGGAAATGGAGACTAGCAGTCATCTTGTTGGTATTCCCACAGCACCCCCTCCTTAAGCACTTGCTGCCATCTCATCCAACTCCACTCAGTGTATTTCCACCCGGCAATGATGCAGAAATGTCTGCGTACTCCAGTTTGATTGTAGTCGGGCAACGTTTATGGCTTTGACATTCAACTGAGCATGGCAGGACGTCTAGAAACAATTATAACCAGCACCTGCTCTGTCTGTGCTGTGGGCAGGCAGTGACGGATTCCCAGCCTCTGGAACACTAGTGTTCCCTCCCAGCTCAGGATAATGACGGTGACACTCGGCCCCCTTGTTGTCTGGGGAGCTCAAGGAGCTCTCCTCTGAAACCTCAACTTATGGGCATTTCTTTAAGTGAAGACATCAAATTAGTGACTGGAAAGGAAGGTGTAGGAGATGATTATTGGCCACAAGACAAGCCTCAACCGCCTCCAGAGAGCATGTCTCCTAAGTACCAAGTCGGCGGTGACAGCTAGGGGGCCCTGGGTCACCGGGTGGTGTTGAGCGGGGACTCTGGGGCCCCAGCGTGGGACGCTGGCGGGTGCAAGTTCAAGAGGGTCAGGGGCTGATGCCTCCCCATGCCCCTGCCCTCCCCCAGCAAGGGCGCTCTGGGGTGCTGGGTCCTTGAGGCCCCGGCAGGCGGGGCCGCCCACGGTCAAGGCTTCGGGCAGAAGCGCGGGTGCGCTGAGGCCTGCGCCGTGCGGGGGTCTGGGCTCCAGCAGGTGGTTGCGGCGGCTCCGCGGGCGGGCGGGCGCCCAGCAGGACGACCGACGACCCCCGGCGCGTCGCCAGCACCCAGCGCCCGGGCGTAGAGGCGGGTGGGGGGCCTGCGCTCTGCTGCCGCCAGGGCCCCCTCCTTCCGCGCCCCCCCCCCCCCCCGCGCCAGGTAAGCCCGGCCTGGACCTCGGCGGGCGGTGGGGCTGCCCTCTCGCCGCCCTCCAGTGCCCCTCTCGCCGCCCTCAAGGGGCCAGGCCGCGCCGAGCCGGGCGGCCTTTGGCCGGGGCTGGGGGTTGGGAGGGGCGGGGGTCACGAGCGGGTCGCTTGTTCGGCCGCAGGCGAGGGGCGTGGCCGGGCGGCCGCGCGCTAGGCCGGGCCAGCGGCCGCCACGCCCTCGGGCTCAGACTCCGACTCCGGCTCGGCTCGACCTGGCGGCGGTGGCGCCGTGAGGAGGAATCCGCGCTCCTCTGTGGCGGCGGCGGCGGCCGGCTCCAGGCCGGGTTTTGGCGCCGCCCGCCTGCTGCCTCCTGGCGGCTCCTGAACTCCAGCCCCCTCTCTATCAGCCTCTCACTCCGTCTCAATACGTCTCAAGATGGCGGCCAATGTGGGATCAATGTTTCAATATTGGAAGCGCTTTGATTTACAGCAGCTGCAGGTCAGGCTTCTCTCTCGGCCTCTCGCTCGGGGGTGGGGGCTGCGGGCGGTCGCGGCCTCCCCGGGGGGGGCGCCGGGCTGCCTTGCCGCCCGGGAGCCGCGGCGGAGGGGAGGAGGGGGGTGCCGGGGAAAGCGGGGCCGACTCAGGGACAAGTCCCTCTCACTCCCCGGCCCCCATTGATAACTCGCTTGATCGGAAATTGATCCTCTTTGTTCAATTCATCGATCAGCCCAAGATGGCGCCTGGAGCCGCCGCCGCCACCGCTGCCCCTGGTGTCAGCCCCCTCCCCTGGCGCCCCCCCCCCCCGGCCCCGAGCCGCCGCCGCCGCCGCGGGACCGGGGAGGGGGCGGCACTGGGCGCCCGCGGGGTGCGCAAAAAAAACAAAAAAAAAAGAACTTGAGGAAAGTTGTGTTTTTCTTTGCTGTCTCATACCCTGTATTCTTTTATCTCCTATCTGAGATCCTTCTGTAAGGGGATGTCCAGTGCACTGCAAATAGGTTTTGGGTCTATACCCGGCCGTCCCCTCTCATTCTCCATGATAAGATTTTTTTGTTCTCATGATGCCTGTTGCCTTATCCCTTTGAAACTTTGTGATCACACAGGCTGGTATGCTTCCTCCATGTGGGCTCTGTTGCTTCTGAGCTAGATGGTTGCTTCTTTACCTTCAAGCCTTTAAGACCCCACACGCTATATCTTTTGGTAGCTGGACACCATCGGCTTTCTTCATCACATTTGCTTATGCAGCCGCTTTGTGGTCAGTGATCGTGTAGGGAAGGTGAGCATCGTTTAATGCCAATTTAATAGAAAAATGTTCTTGCAATGAACGAGTCCTTGAGCGGAGGCCCTATGTCCATCTGCTACCTTAATACTAAATCTATAAACACATGGACATAGATCTATTTCCCCATGCCCCTTTGTAAATATATGTACATGCCTTTATTTAGACATCTATAACTGGCCCTTGCTTCCCAGCTCACTCTTCTATACCCTTTGATTTTCCTCTTGTGCCCACTGTCATGCTCAGTCTTCCTTTGGGTTTCAGTAATTCCTCTTGGTTACATTACCCTTGATCACGCCCTACCAGGCCTCCTGCATCCCCCTCACCACTGATTTCCATCACTTTTTGTTCCCTTGTCTCTGGAATTCTTAACACCACTACCTTTCTTCCCACCTCCCTCTCTCGCATGTCCTCCAGGATGTGCTAGTTCCGTTTTTTTTTCTCCTCCAGATTGTTCGTTCAGCCTATCTTATTTAGACAGACCTGTAGAGGCAATAACATGCACAAAAACAAGAAAGAACAAAACCAAGCAGCAAAATAAACAAAACAACAAAAATCCAATTACAATAAAAGAAAACAAAGGTCAACAAGATAGAAAAGCTCATAGATAGTTTAAGGACTATGTGTTGGCCTTTAGAAGTGTTTTCTAGTCCAGTCTTTTGGGGCACCAAACCCTGACCCTAAAGTCCACCTTTAGCATTTCCTTGGGATCTTGCTGCTCCTTTTACTTGCTCTTCTGCTGTACCCCCTTAGTGTTATGCCTCGGTGTAGCGAGATCAGTTTGGGGGTAATTCCCACACTGTGTCTCCAGTGTTGTCCCCTCTAGGGCTATGGGTCTTTGAGGCACGTTGTGTCTCGTCGTGGGGCTGGCCATGTGGTCTTCTATGTGAACTGACTTCTCTGAGTGGGAACATCATCCTCAAGGTCTGGTGGGACAGGATGTGCTCCACTCTCCCCTTCTCCCCTTCATCTCTGTGTGCTCTGATCAGATAATGTCTCTGTCCAGGAGATGCAAATTCAATGCTATCCTCTGAAATAAAATCTTTGGGAGGGGTTGTGGGGAATATCTGCTCAGATCTTTGGTGTGTCCAGGAGAGAGGGACTGCTCGGCTGGGCACAGCCACGAGGGGCTCAGAACTCTGGCTCCAGAAAATGGTTGTAAGTTTGGCTTTGTTTTTAACCAGTTGTGTGCCTCTGGGTCAACACCTGTGTTTTTTTGAGTTAGTTTTCTGATCCGAAAAGTAAAGGTACTCCATTGTCCAGACTCCCATGTCACCAAGTGATCGATAGGGGCTAACCAGAGCCTGATTCAAATAGTGTGGATCTGTTAGGTGCCTTCTAGACCTGGGGTGGCGATTCGGAGCCCAGGACAACAATAATGTCCGAGAGGTGATATAGGTGGCTCCAAATTGAAACAGGAAGACCACTGTGGAGATTTTGTCCTTCCACTGATGGCCACAGGCCACCGCCTCACGTCCTGCAAAAACAGTTTCCATGGCTCAACAGCCAAGCCAGGGGCCAGTGCCATAAAAATCATATGGCTAACTGGGACAAAGGGCAGACAGATATTTTTTATCATGATGTCTTGAGAAACCCACCTAACCTCCATGCAAATCTTCTGGTGTGAGTTATTTTTGGAAGCAATCATATGCTGACAGTAATTCAAATCTTTCCTTTTGACAATTTGCCTGTACTCTTTTCTGAACCTGAGAAGGTAATCCCTGTGTCCACTAAGAAATTGACTGGCTGGCCTCCTACTTGGACAGTTAGCCTGAGATCCTGGGGACCAAGTGAAACAGAGCACTGACACCTTCATTCAGCTTCTTCAAGCATTATTGTCTCTTGCTTGGGATTTTCTAGGTGTGGATGAGGCCCGTCCTCTCTATTGGAGGGTTGTCTGCTTCTCCTGGGGTATTCAAGGCACTGATTTTTCCAATGTCCTTCTTTCCTGCAGTAGGCACATTGATCCTGCCCCATGGCTTGGCGGTGCCCACAGGTCAGTCTCTCCGTAAGTGGGCCATGCTCTCCTTTTCCTGAGTCTCTGGGGTCTCTCATGGCAATTACTAGTATTTTAACTAGTTTCTTTGTCTCTGTCGTGGTAGGATCATCTCTGTTGTTACACACCCGCTGAGCCACTTGTACCAAATCACTAAGATTTTTCCCGTCAAACCCTTCCCACTTCTTTTTCATGTCTGAGGCAGACTGAGTAATAAAGGCAATACTTATTGCCCTCCTGTTCTCGGGGCCTCCAGGCCGTTAGGGATATAAAGCCCGTAGGCTTCCATCAGTCACTCTAAAAAGGCACGCAGACATTCTCTTGTAAGAGCCTGAAAATTCTCACTGACCTTAGATAAATTCATAGGTTTTCTAGCTGTTCCACTGAGGGCCTGCAAGAGAAACTGGTGATACCTGGTTAGGCCTTCTGTGCCTTGCAAGGAGTTTGGATCTCACATTTTTCGTGCAGTGGCAAAAAGAGTTTCCCTCACATGGGGAGTGCCTGCTGTCTGACCATCATGTCCATTGACTGCTTACTGGGCCTCTCTCTGGCAGGGCTATTGTACCTGTGTTGTGAACAGCACCTGGAGAAGTTGCTGGCAATTTCTGGAGGTGGGCTAATGCATATGGAAAACCGTTTCTATCAAGGAATCAGACCTGCTTTGTCAGAAAAAGGGATTTTGTTGATTCCAATTATACAAATCACTGGAATACAAGGGGATATATACCCAAAAAGGGACTCAGGGGTCTTCCCCAGGTGTTGGGGCTGCTTGCCTTGAGTGTAGAATGGCTGCTGCCAAATCATCCTTCTTGGGGGGTGGGGCGGTCGAGATCCCATACCAGCCCTAGTGTATGTTGGGGTGTGGACTCAGAAAGGAGTTATGAGTATTTCTCTCTCTCCAGCCCCATGCACCTGACAGGGTGGCAGTGATAATGAAGGGTCGTAAGCTAGTTCTCCCACTCCCAGAGTCCTCCTGCAAAAAGGAATAAAGCCGAGACAGAGGGGTATGGGGAGGGGTTGGGGAAGGGCAGCCTCCACCTTAGTGGTTTTAGGACCTTGGGTCTATTTTTTTTCTGGTCCTGCCATGTTTCCTGAAATCTTGAAACAAGAACCCTTTCTGTTGCAGGAGGAAGTAAGTCTTTTGTTTATGCTGGCTTATTAGTGGCAATGTCATTCCACGCATCAATTTTAGGGATCAGATAGGGATGTCCTGGTTCCCCATAAACATAACTATGAACTCTGAGAAATAGGGGAAGGGAAAACGAGTCTTGCATGGGCAAATCAGGAACTCCTTCTGTCCAATCACCTTTAAACAAATTGCGGAGTCTCCAGGCTTTAGGGCTGAAACTACATTCTCTTTGTGAGCGCCTAGAGCAGGGGTCCTCAAACAATAGCCTGTGAGCCACATGCGGATAGCCGAGGACCTTGATCCTGTCCGCCGAGTGTTTGTGCCCCGTTTGTTTGTGTGTTTTTTTTAAACTTCAAAATAAGGTATGTGCAGGAAGCATAGGAATTTGTTCATAGTTTTATTGAAACGATAGTTCGGCCCTCCAACTGATCAGAGGGACAGTGAACTGGTCCCTGTTTAAAGAGTTTAAGGACCCCTGGCCTAGAGAAATCAGAAATCCGTAGTTCTGGGGAGAGCACTCCTGTTAAGGAGGTTTCCTTTCTAAGCAAGCCCAGACAGTGGCAATTGGATCTCGGTGCACCTCGAAATGTTGTAGCCACTCTCCATTCCCAGAAAGAAAACTACTCCGACCGCTGGCAAGTTCAACAGAAAAAGTTTTTTTTCCTGAGCAGCCCCAGTCTAATTGTCCAAAGGTTTTTATACTTTTGCAATGTGCAGGTGTGCAAGCAGGCAGAGTAGAGAAGCAGGGTGTTGCAGTTAGTCATTCTTAGTTGAACAAAGACTGCTCTGGTCGCTCTCGCGAATCTTCTGAGCATCCATATCCTTTGGGACATTCCCTTGGGCACATCTGCACAGCCTACCTCCCCTATATCAGCTAGTTCATTTACACTTCATAGCTACTTTATTTACTTTACATGGTGCCTTCTGTCAGCTCATAATGGCTTCACTCTTGTCAAGGCTGTTTAAGCTTTTCCCAGAGATCCTATATAGCCGCCATTGTGGCCATGGGGAAACGGGGCCTGTGACCCTGGCCAAGATGGTGCCCACCAGCCCAAACATGTGGAAGGGCACTGCCTAGGGAGCTGGTTGAATAGACCTGGGAGTTAGCCCTGCCTTGTCCTGGGAGCCAAATATTTCCCTTTTCCCCTCCATTCCCTTTCTCCTGGCTTTTCAAACAAGCTGCTTTAGCCCTATAATGCCCAGCACAACATTTTTATAACATTTAATTGAAACTTATCTAGTACCAAACTTATAAATTATCAATGTGACAATTTGGTTACATTTCAAAAACATTGCACGTTTTATATATTTGAATGCCATATATACATATTGATAACTATGAAAGTAAAGAATAAAAATGTTTAAAATTATTTCCTGAATTTAAAACTTGAGGCGTTATAGTGTTAGTGTTCTACCAGTGTAGGTTTGTTCCTTGTTACAGGCTGGTTTTCCGTGGCCCAGGCTTAGGCCAATGGCATATGGAACCCTTCCTGTGTAACTGTTACCTTTAGGCTTTCAGTGTTGCTGCTTAAGGCACTTTTGGGGAAAGCTCTTACTACACAGTTCCACTGCCACGATGTTCCAGACAGAAATTCCAATTCCCTTAAGGTTCCCTGAGCTTCCAGATGCCCCTTCCCTTCAGAGATTTGAGAGTCTGCTCCCGCCAGCAGGCATCTTGGAGGGCCGTGGGGCCATTCCAAGCAGTGGTTCTCCTAGCTTGTCTAGAATAATGGTTGGACTTAAAGTCGACCTCAGTGAGTTGTCTTTGATCCCTTACTTCTTGCTGGGGCATCTTCCTGAGGCAACAGATTCAGGGCAATAAAGGGCTCGCTCTCAAGTGGGGTTTATTGACCTTGAGGCAGCAAGCTCTACATAGCCTTCTTTTGTGCTTTCTAGATGGGACTTAGCAGCTTCATACTCAGGAATTGCCCCCTTGCATGAATCCTGTCCAATTGGGATAGAGTTGACACAGAGGCTAGACAAACAAAAGCTGATACACTATGCAACTTTATTTGAGAAAGGAGAATGGTGGCCAGAGAATGGTACACTTTCCCTTCTAACCCTGATTCACCTGGAACAGTTTTGTAAAGTGATTGGAAAGTGGGCCGAAATGCCAGAAGTTACAGCATTTCTCCTTTTGAGGAGCAGTAGAGACCTTCATCCCCAGTGCACCCAGGAACCCCCTAAGGCAGGCATCCTCAAACTGTGGCCCGTGGGGCACATGTGGCCTGACGACATTTATCCCACCCTCAGGGTGTTTTTGCTGCCTCTGCATGTCCTACTTAGTAGCCGATTCGTGCAATGTGCATAGGAATTTGTTCATAGTTTGGTTTTTTTAACTATAGTCTGGTGCTCCAACGGTCTGAGGGACAGTGAACTGGCCCCCTGTGTAAACAGTTTGAGGACCCCTGCCCTAAGGGATCCTGGACTTAGGGGTTACTAATCTCCCAGCCCTGAAACATCCCTGAACATTCTACCCGTTGTAGGAGGCACCATGGGAATTTGGTCTCTGGGTAATTTACAAGTCTTTTATTCAATTTGAAGCCAAGAAAATTAAAAATGACTCAGACACTTACTTTCTTTTGATCCCTGTTGACTCCCGCTGTAGTATTCCAATATTACAATTTAACGCTATAACGCATGACCTTTTCATTCCATTCAATTAAATGTGTGTGTATAGATAGATAGATAGATAACTATGAAAGTAATTAATGAAAACAAAATTTGTTTGACCAAAGTTAATAATTGAGGGATAATAGGATTAAATAGAAGCATGGTTCTTAGCAGAGGGTCCAAACATTAGGATCATAAATGAAACAGTGATCTCAGTGCACCCAGTAGTTCCCAAACCCTGTACCCTCATAGGGGAAATTGTGGATGCTTTTACTCCCGTGCCTATACTTAGAACGAACAAACACACATGCCTGATAATCCTAAGATTTTTTTTGTTTCCTGTGACACTCACCTAATTTCAAGGGCACTGCCACCTCACAAGCCTAGCCTTGTCTCAGTTAAACTGTTCACCCTCTTGTCCGTTTGTTTGTTTTTCCAGAAGTTCTCAAGTTACCAAGCCCTCTGAACCAAGTGTGCCACCTCTAGGACCACCATCTCCTGGACCACCTCAACCTTATCCATCCTAGACCTGAATGGACAACCCCTCCCAGCAGAGTAGAAAGGGTATGGACCCAAAGCCCCACTTCACCCTTTTGCCAGCAGGAAGGACCTAAAGATGTCGTCGCCTTGTACCCCAAAGATTTGGGTCCATATCTCTTCAGGGTGTAAATTTTAGGTAGCTAGCATAGGGACTAGGTTGTCCATGATACATGCTCAGAGGGCCAAGCTAGCCACCCAGGAAAGAGTGGCACACTGAGCGTGCTCAGAGGTCCAGGTTTCCAGTCAGGAAGGCCAGGTACACCTGGGTGGGTGCTGCACCCACATTGACCCACCTAGGCCAAGTAAATTCAATTCAGCCACTGGGGTCCACCAGGGTTGCCTACCATGCCTCCCTATCTCTCCTAAAACACAATTGGATCACAAACCTGGCTTTGGCGTGAATTCTTTCTCATGCAGAGCCAAGGACCAAGGTATATCTGTCCACAGAGAGAAAAACCTAGGAAAGCTCTTTGGAGGCAGCAGCACTGCACATGAGTGGCTATTGGATACTGTTTAGATGCATGGCTTTCTATTTGGAACTTTTTTTTGTCTCACCTGAATGGAAAGGAAGAGGTAATACTTCTGGATCACACAGTATCCATGTCCACAAATGAGCTGCTCATTCCACAGTCCTGGCAGTGCCTTTTGAAAACCCTCTGCTTTAGAATGTCACTCCTTGAAGATGGCAGTGGGAGTGGCTGGGGCCAAGTATGCTGCCTCTTACTCCCAGTTGCAGGTTTCTGGATGCTGATTGTATCTCTTACAGCATCAATTAGTGGGCTTGTTGTCTGCCTCAGGCTTTGTTCACAGAGATCCTCCAGCTAGGTGGTGGTGTGTGCGCATAAGCAGAGGCTTCCTGCCAATCCCCCATGAGTAGTAGAGCTCCCATGTGGTGGACTCCATGAAAGCCGTGCTCCAGCCAGCAGGATTACAAAGGAGGGTGGGCCCGGCAGGACAGGAGGGCCATTGCCCCTATGGAATGACCTCAGAACCCCGCCTCCCTCCCTGTCCAGCTCCTGGGACTATGGGCCCTAAGCTTCATGCCTGACTCAGGAATAGACACAGGGTGAGGCAACTCCAGGAGGTGATTTTGCTGATCTAATCCAGCCTGAGATCATCCTTGCATGTGCCCTCTGTCCAGACCTTTTTTAAATTGTTCATGCAACACTAACCAGAATGCATATATACATCGGTTGTGTAAAGCACATTTGTACATTCATTGCCCTCATTATTCTCAAAATATCCACTCTCCACCCCACCCAAGCCCCTGGCCTCAGCTCCTCATTTTTCCCCCTCCATTCGAGCTACCCTTGATAATTTACTAATTATTTTCTCATATCTTGCACTGTCTGATGTTCCTTCACCCACTTTTCTGTTGAGGTTAAATGTAGATCCCTGTATACGGTTTCCGTTTTCCAACCTACCCTCCCTCCACCCTTCCCGAGTCTGCACTCATAACACTGGTCCTCAAGGGCTCATCCACCCTGGATTCCCCATGTTTCCTGTTCCTATCTGTCCAAGTGTACATTCTCTAGTCTAGCCTGATTTGTAAATTAGAATTGGGATCATGATAGTGGGAGATAGGAAATATGTAGGAACTAGGGGAAAGCTGTGTTTCATCGTTATTATCTGGTACCTGTCTTGGTTTATCTCCTCCCTGACACCCTTCTGTTAGGGATGTCCAGAGGACTGTAAATGGGCTTTGTGTCTGTACCCAGCACTCCCCGCTCATTCGCAATGATAAGATTTTTTTTGTTCTGATGATGCCTGCTACCAAATCTTTTCAAAACCTCATGATCACACAAGCTGGTGTGCTTCTTCCATGTGGGCTTTGTTTCTTCTGAGCTAGATGGGCGCTTGTTTTCCTTAAAGCCTTTAAGACCTCACATGCTATATATTTGATAGCTGGGCACCATTAGCTTTCTTCACCACATTTGCTTATGTACCTGCTTTGTGTTCAGTGATCGTGTAGGGAAGGTGAGCATCATAGAATGCCAATTTAATAGAACAGTATTTTTGCAACGAGGGAGTCCTTGAGCAGTGGCCCAATGTCCATCTGCTACCTTAATACAAAACCTATAAATATAGGGACATAGATCTATTTCCCCATGCTCATATATTTAAATATGTACATGCCTTTTTTTAAACCTCTATAATTGACCCTTGCTTCCTAGCTTGCTTTTCTATTCCCTTTGATTTGCCTCTTGGGCCCACTGCCATGCTCACTTTTCATTTGTGCTTCAGTAATTCAGTAATTCCTCTTGGTTCCATTGGTTCCATTTCCCTTGATCACTCCCTACCAGGCCTCCTACATCCCCCTCACCACCGATTTGCATCACCTGTTCTTCCCTTTTCTCTGGGTTTCTTAACACCACTACCTTTCCCCACACCTCCCTCTCTCCCATGTCTCCCCAGAAGTGTTGGTCCTGTTTTCTCTCCTCCAGATTGTTCGTCCAGCCTATCTTATTTAGACAGACCTGTAGATGTAATAACATACACAAAACAAGACAGAGCAAAACCAAGCACTAAAAGCAACAAAACAACCAAAATCCAATGACAATGAATGAAAACAACTCAACAAGAAAGAAGTGGCTCATCGTTAGTTCAAGGTCGGTTTGTTGGCCTTTAAGAGTGTTTTCCAGTCCAGTCTGTTGGTGTACCAAGTACTGGCCTCAAAGTCATCCTTTGGCATTCCCTGGGGACCTTGATGCTTCGTTTTCTTGCTCTTCTGCTGTACCCCCTTAGTGTTATGCCTCGGTGTGGCAGGATTAGTTGGGGCGCATTTCCCACACTGTGTCTTCAGTGTTGTCCCCTCTAAGGCTATGGGTCTTTGAGGGGTGTCTTGTCTCATCGTGGGGCTGGCCATGTGGTCTTCTATGTGGACTGGATTCTCTGAGTGGGAACATCATCCTCAAGTCCTGGTGTGCCAGGATGTGCTCCACATTCCCCTCCTCCCCCTTCATCTGCTCCATGTGCTCCGATCAGATATGTCCCTCTCTCAGAGCTGCAGATTCACTGCCACCTTCTGAAATAAAATATTTGGCATGGGAAGGTGAGTTGGGTGGGAGGATCTGCTCAGATCATTTGATGGTTCAGGATAGATTGACTGTTCGGCTGGGGACAGGTATGTGGGGCTTAGGGCTCTGGCTCCCAACACTGGTTGTGAATATGTCTTTGTTGTTAACCAGTTGTGTGCCTGTGGGTCAACACCTGTGTCTTTTTGAGTGAGTTTTCTCATCTGCAGAGTAAAGGTAATCCATTATCCAGACTCCCATGTCACCAATTGATTGAGAGGCACTAACCAGAGCCTGATTGAAATAGTGTGTACCTGTCAGGCGTGTTCTAAAAACACCTTAAAAGTCGTAAAAACACTATAAATGCCTTAAAAACCCTAAAACGTCTAAAATATTTCTAAAATGCTAAGACCACCCCTAAAGACCCTCTAAAACATCTTAAGACCATTAAATACATGGTAAAAGGCTTTCTAAAACACCCTAATGCGCCATAAGTCTTAAAAAAAAACTCCTTACGTCCCGAAAACATAATAAATGCCCTAATATTATGCAAATGCCTTAAAACGCAAAATAAAGAACACGTGAAGCCCTAAAAACACGCTAAAAGTCTTTTAAAACCCCAAGAACATCCCTACAAAGCAACCCGAAGCACTATAAAACCCTGTAAAAGTCCAACAGCCTAATAGACATGAATTCACCATGAAAGCAAAAAATAATCCAACAAAACCCTAAAGCCCTGAAAACCAAAACCTAATCCCCCCAAACACTCTAATGCCTTAAGAAGCACCCTAAAATTTTAACAAAACACTAAAAGCCATAAAAACACATATAAGCCTAATAAACACCCTTAAACACTAAAATCACCCTAAAAGCCTTAAAATGTCTGAAAAGCCATAATATTCCCTAAAATTCAAATAACACTCTGAAGCCACAAATAACACACTAAATGCCTCCCAAAACATGTGGAACTTCCAAGTCATATCCCTAGAAGATTCCCAAACCATGAACTTCCAAAACCACATAAATGCCCTGAAGACAACATGAAAGCCCCAACAAAACATAAAATGCTGGGGAAAAACACATAAAATATTTTAAAATACCCTAAAATCTCTAAGAAACCCTGTAAGATCACTAAAAACACCCCTACCTGCTAAAAAATACCTATACACTCCAAAAAATCACCCCTAAATCCCTTAAAAACTCCCTTAAACCTTATAAAACACCCTTAAAGCCCAAACCACCCTAATGCGCAAAAAAATTAAATGACCCCAAATGACCTTAAAGCCCTAAAAATCACATGCCACAAAAAAATCCTAAATGACCCCAAAATTCCAACTCAAAGCCAGCCTACAAGTCTTTTATGAGAACAGTTTTATCTTTCTACCAAGGAGAAGTTTGTAGGTTCAACCCCTGACCTATGCCCTTACCATATGAAGTTAGTAATCAGTGGTTTTGCAATTCTTTGAAGAAAGATGAGGGTAATTTTATCAGGAGTGAATTAAACTTGTCTAGTGCCTTGAGTAGAACTGATAACTGTACTACATTGAGTCGTCTGGTCAAGGAGCATGGGATATTATCCCATTTGCTGAGGTCACACTTGATTTCTTGTAATTTCTGTAGTTTTCCTCATATAAATCTGTTGTTTTTTTATTCAAGTATAGATATAGATATTTTCATTTACGCTTGGCTATTGTAAATGGTACTACCTGAAAATGTGTATTTCATTAATTATTATTTCTTGATCTATTTCTTCATCCTTCGAAATATTATCAGTTTGTTGTGGTAGATAAACATTAGGACTTTGCATAACTTAGAAATATTACATTTCACAGAAAAATCATATTAATTATGTCGACAGAGCTATAAAAGGAATGTTGCCCTGAATATCTTCAGATATGACAGCTGTTTCATTGAGAAATTAAGCCAGACAGACACAATGTGATGTACATTTTGTTATTTTCATGTGGGTTCCTTCACTCTTCCAAAAAAATTAGGTTCATGAGCCCCTTGGGGAATGAGTTTGAGTTCAGATCAGATGTCTATTTATATATTTGAGTCCTGAAGCCCATTTGATGGACTGTTCTGTTGCTTCCAAAGTAGTCAGTCACTTCCCCACCAATTAGAGAATTTGTCCGAAGCAAAAGTAAAAGTGTGGCGTACGACATTTGACTGCACACCATCTAGAATCACACTCTCATTTGGTGTTGGCAGTTTTACTTGTATTTCAATTGTAAACTACACTTCAGAGTTCAGGCTAGTGAAAACGTTTCAGTGGAAAAAATTTGCACACAACTACGTGCAGTTTGTGATTCTGTTGTTCCCAAGCAAGGCTATGAGGACAAAGATGCACAAGCATGGGGGGCACTGCAGACAATGTGTGAAAGTTTCCAGGAGCTCAGGGGTGGACAGTGGCTGCTAATTCTCCCGTGCTGGCAGTGAGCTATGTGGGAGGGCTTTGTGTGAGGTCCCTGTGGGGTCTCTGAGAAGTCTCCATAAAGGATGCTGAGAACTTCATATGAAGTCTCTGTGCGAGGCCTCTGAGTCTCTCTGGAAGTCTCCAAGGAAGTATGTGTGTGAGGTTTCTCTCTCGGGTATGTGTGAGTGTCCTTGTGAGATGTCTGCTGAATTGTGGGGGGTGGGGGGCAGTTGTTTCGCTGAGGTCTCTGCAGGTCTGAGTGGGCTTCCCTTTGTTTGACCTCACAGCACCATATAAGAGGACCTGGTGGCAGGGGAAAGGGAAGGGGCTTGGTCCATGCACCCCTTGCTGTTCTTTCAGGGTCTTCTCTCCATCTCCGTGCACTTACCTAGCACGAACGGTAGGGTTCAGCAGCGGGGAGTCCGGTGTCCAGCTCTTCACTCTCTCTAGGAACACACCCAAGCTACCTGCTACCCAAGAGGCCCCAGATCCAGGCTCTGCAGATCCAGAATCTGATTTTTTACTGCCACAGTCACTCCAGAGGCTGCCTTGGCACAATCAGGACTCCAGAAACAACATCATGCTGCTGTACCAGCAGTCTCTGGGGCCTATGTCCACTTCCCTCCTCCACCACTGGTGTCAGTCCCCACCCACCCCACACACACACTTGGTGTCCTGACTGAGGCATGGAGGTCAAGGCTCAGTGGATGTCTTCCTCGCCATCCTTTACTGTTTAGTTCAGTAAACAGTAAACCCTGGCCCACCAGGGGTGTTCTTTTAAGCACATGAGAATTTACTCTAGCGGATCAACTAATCATATTTTGGGGGGCCCTCCTGCCTTCTTCTATAATCTGGTGCCCAGGAAATAAAACCCTGTGTTAGAAGCACAGAGGAAACACTGACCACTATTGAACTGGTTTCCCTTATCAAGACAGGTGATGTCTAATCTCCGTGCACATCCTGATTTCCCAGGAGTCTCTAGGGGAAGGGAAGGCTGCTCCCAGTTGTGACTTTCTTTGCAGCACTCAGTCCTTAGAAGCCACTCTCTCCGGAGAACATTCCTAGAGCACGTGCACGCGTGTGTGTGTGTGTGTGTGTGTGCGTGTGTGTGAAGATCACCAGCCTGGGGTCATGTTTCCTGAGAACATTCCTAGAGTGTGCGCGTGAGTGTGTGTGTGAAAACCACCAGCCTGGGATCATGTTTCCTGAGAACATTCCTAGAGCGTGTGTGTGTGTGTGTGCATGTGTGTGTGTGTGTGTGTGTGTGTGTGTGTGTGTGAAGACCACCAGCCTGGGGTCATGTTTGCTGAGAACATTCCTAGAGCATGTATGTGTGTGTGTGCGCACGCGTGTGTGTGCATGTGAAGACCACCAGCCTGGGGTCATGTTTCGTGAGAACATTCCTAGAGCGCGGACGCGTGTGTGTATGCATGTGTGAAGCCCAAAAGCCTGGGGTCATGTTTCCTGAGTCCTGGCACCCTGTTATTGACTCATCCCCACTCTACCCCACCCTGGCTATCAGCTCATCCTTCCCCCAGTCAGGAGATGGAAATCAAGTAAAATAACAGTTTGTCGCCCCACTAAAGATAGTATTGAGAAAGTAACCTTCCCTGCTTGAAAGCTGTGCCTTTGCTATCCAACCCAGTGCTCTCTGTAGGAGATAAAGTTCTGCTGTGGGGGCAGCTAGCTAAAGCTGGGGTGAAGCACCTGGCCGATTCCCCTTTGTAAGCCTGTGTTAGCTCCGCTTGTGTCTTGCGTCATTTCTGGGGATCCTCATGCTCTTTGGCCCCCTTTGCTACGTCCAACGCTTCATATTCTTCTTCACTGTATCCTTCCCTACCCTGTGTCCATGGTGCCTAACCATTAGTGGTTATTACACAGACGCTCATCCTGTACCACTCAGCCTAAGCTGTTGCTCCTTCTCCGGGTTTATATACAGAGGAAGGCATGTGAGCTGTGAACTGGATTTTCCCTTGGTGCAGTGGGTGAGCAGAGTCCCCCGCTGGCAGCCTCCCTAGCAGTTCCCACCCACATGTGTCAGACCTGGGACTTCCATCCTGGAGGTTACCCTAGGCTGGGAGAGAGGCAAAGGTAGCAAAATATGTCATTTCACATTTTGTGACAGGTGTATTGAGGCGGAACCTCCATGCCAAACTTGGCAGCCTTCATCAAATGCACATGTAGGACTTAGACAGGCCGCCACATGTCTCATGCCTGCTTGGTACCATGAGACGCTACTTTGGTCTAAACCTCTTCTGGACCCTCGATGGAATTTCTTGGCTGGATTGCGCCTCTCAAAACCTATCAACTGCGGCCACATAACGTTGAAGACAAAGTAATGGCACCAGGGAACATTCTTCACTGTGTTGGGACCTTCTGAGGTTTTCACAGTAGGGGTGTTACCATAAATCATAAGAGGTGCAAAATGAAGAACTTGGGATGGAAGTGGGTGGGAAACACTGCTGAAAACCTCCTCCAGAGCCCTGCCCTTTGAGAAGTCAGAGCTAGCACTCAGAGAAGGAGACGCAGTATCTAACATAGTTAAAGGTATATTATGCCAACCTCGTCAATGAACTCATGTGGGGTTAATTGAAGGGCAGGGAGATCAATGGCTCTGTGAGCCTAGCCTTTCTGGTCTCTTGCTCTCTGATAGTGCCACCAGGGTGGATATGCATTTGTTAGGTCCCTAAAGCAGCTGGAAAGACTCATTTCCTGGGACATCCCTGAGGAGAAGCCGCATGGACCTACCCTGTTGCAGCCCTGGTTTCTGCAGCAGCCTCATGGAGAACCTGCCAGCGCACGGACTACAATTTCCTCCTGCAGTCATTGTCTCCCCGTGTGTTTTTGGATTGTGAGGAGGACTTTGTAGATTGGTGTCAGACACATGGGATACTATTGGACTGGTGGTCTTAGATTGAACTGGGTTGGGATGCTTTTCAATGTTCACTTAACCTTTATATAAAACTCATAAAATATGAGTGTGTGAATTTTGTTTCTCTAGTCTACACAGACTAACACACATGACACCCCCTCTAGATCCCGCCATGCAGCACAGAAGTCACACTTTAATGTAGGAGGGGGAAAATCTCTATTATGGAACAATGAATATCATGGCTGAGAGAAGCCATTAGCCTGTGCAGAACAGGCTAAAGTGGCTGGCATGGATACTTTCCTACTAATCAGAGCAGAAGAAGCGTCTTCTAATTTGCCAGATAAGACATATTCTCGAAGACAGTGACGTGGGCAGTGGTAAGGGTAACTGGAGTAAGCCCACCTCCTCCGCCTCTGCTGCTGCAAGCTGACTGGGCACACAAACACCCTGGGGGGCAATGCCTGAGTGTGGCTTCTGATATTGATATTGAATCCCCTGAACGGACAGAAATTTGTGAATACATCCCTGATACAGGTGCTCGTGGTGGGAAGGCTCTGGCAGTCAGGTATCGCCTGGTGGAGGCAGGGTCTCACACTTGCCACTCTCCTGTGTTCTACAAAGAAAGGAGCCCTGCAGCTGGAGGAACATCCATTAACTGAGGCCTGCGCTTCTTTTCGTGGACATAACGTTGACGCAAGATACTCCTGATGACAGCCTGGTGTCCCCTCTAGGACTTGGCCAACATCTGTCGTGAGCACCTGAGCCTCCGTGACCTTGTTAGGAGACACTGGTTGTCTTTGAAGGGGCCCAAGGCTGTGACCACAGGGTAATACGGGCTTTCCGTTTTGCAAAGGATCACCGTGTCCTGTAGATTTTTTGCTGGAGCAAATCCACTGGACAAAGTGCTTCCTCCATTTTTTGCTGTGGCCCTCAGCAGGAAGCTGTCCCTTCTCTGGTGGGAGCTGTGAGGACTTGATCTCAAGGCACTCAGCCAATGCCTTGTCTTGCACAGGCTGGCTTAACCCACAGACTTGGGAGATGCCTCTTCCCGCTAATCCTTTTCCATGCTCTTCTGGATTGGGCCATTTATGAGTCTCCCTCTTGTCAGTGGGAACAGCATCCTTCCTTCTCCTTGTCGAGGGGTCCTGAAGGTTGGGGCTTTTGAGCTTCTGCTGCCCCATGTAACTTGCTCTAGCCACCACGAAGCCACTTGGCCCTTGACATATTGGCTTATCCCCAGTGAACAAATGCTGGGGGCGGCAATGGACCACCTGAGAAGGCAAAACATTGGTGGCAGTGAGCACATCAGTGGTGCAGTCCTGAAGGAGCCCGTCAACAGGACAGCATGGAGAACCATCCTCTGCCTCTACCTCCACCTGGAGCTTAATCTCACTGCACACTCGTGCTGTAAGGCTTGGCTTTTCAGGAACTGGAGCACACTTTCCAGGTAGCAGGAAACTTTTACTACATCCTAGAGCCTCGAAGCACCCCCGGGTCCACATCATTGGTTTGAGATTTTGCCAGCACACTGGTTTTGAAAGTGTCTCTATCGTCTAGCTCTATTGAAGAGGACTTCTTGACCACCACCAACCCTGTCTCTTTGGCTCTTGAAGATGGACATTCAGAGTTCACTTCCAATCTGGGGCCTCCTGGGGCACAACTAGCACCCTCTTTCCTTGACCCCTTGCTGGTCAGTACTGGATTTGAGGTTTGCTCTAGGCTCTCTCTCTCTGGACACTTTCATTCTGGAAGGTTCTGCCAAGGATACTGGGCATGAAGGCTGGAAACGGCTGCCTGAGGGCCAATGAGCATCCACTGTCATTATCAAGTGGGGGGTAGGCTGGGGTTCCCTGAACAGGCTCCTCTGTAGGGGAGCAATCAGCAAAAGGACTCTCCAGGGTAGGGCTTGATTTCTTTGTGGTCACTCTCTCTCCCCAGTCTGCCTGACAGGGTTCTCCCAGGACCTTGGCAGCCTCAGTTACTAGGTTAGTTCAATACTTAGGGGTGGCTAAGCAGGTGGACTTTGGAAAGGACATTGCGTTGTCTTTTCTTGTCCTACAGAGGTTTGTGGGCTCAAGGACTTTGAGGGGCATGCACCACCTCTGCCTCATTTGGAGCCTTACGATATGCGAGTCCAGCACCTGTTGAGTGCTCGGGCTGAGAAAGGAAAGGCTCTGCGTTGTGTTCAGATCTTCCAGCTCTCCCCAGGAGGCCACATTGACAACATGTGGGTGGGTCAGGGAAATAGACAAAGCGTGCGTGGTCGCAAGACATGAACGGCAAACAATGCCAGGGATCTGATCCTTTCTAATCTGCTCCACCTTCCTGCACATGTGGACATTCAGGGTGTTTTCCAGTAGGATTTTATTTGGACCCCTTAGGGTGTAAGTTCCTGCGTTAATCCCCTTGTGTATCCTCAAATCACTTAACTCCTTTGAGTCGGCTCCCGGAGTTCCTTTTGGGCAGTAGTTTCCTGATCCACAGAGAGATAGATTACATTTGGATATTTTCCTCAAGTAATTCCCTTGTCCATTGACCGAGTTGTTCCTCAGCTGGACACCGGCTCTGCAGCACGCAAGCGACGGTCCAGGGTGTGTGCATCTTCCTGGGGACACCATCTTCATTACATTCTTCCCCTGCTTGTCTCCAGGTGTTGAGCAGGAGCATTCGGGCTGCTTCATATCCAGACAAGTCCCTGGCCATTTTTCCTGAGGCTGCTTTAGTGTCAGAGACTCAAGAGTCCCATTGCCGAGGGGCCCCTGCAATTGAGGGAAGTTCTCTTGGCGGTGGAGCTCCGATTGCTTCAAGCAGCCAGGAAGCTTGGGGTCTGTCTTTGGGGTCTGGACCTTCTGATTGTCCTGGGGATGAGTGGGTTTGCGAAGACAAAAAGCTTCCTGGGGTGGTGGTATCATAAAGGGTAAAGAACTCTCACTTTCCTGTTGTTTCTTTAAAAAATGGCTTTCCAGCTGTTGAAGTGAATTTGGAATGCGTGATTGGGACTTAGTGTGGATGGTAAGACAGGATTCATCACAGGGACTCTTGTGAGGAGGAGGAAAAGGTACTGCGAGTGGGCCACGGGGCTGTGGACCGGGCGGAGTCAGGACTGTAGCCGGCGGTGGGGCCTGGGCTTGGCATGCAGTTGGAAGTAAAAGTTGGAATCGGCCTTCAGTGTAGGGCAAGGAGTGACGTTGCAACTAGAGTGGGTACTCTTTAGCTTGCATTTGAGCTGGTAAGGCATTAGGAATTTCATTAAATAAGACAGTGGGAAACTCTAGGGTGGATCCAGAGACCCTGAGAGCAGCTGCCAGAGACTCGCTGTGCAGAAAAGGTAGACCCCAGAAAAACTCACTGAATTTTTGTGGAAAATGCTTCTGAGCGCTGGGTATCTGCTCTGCTTTGATGCTGGCATTCCAGAAGGGCTGGGGAGGTGCAGTGATCTGCTCCCCATCGAGTGCCTTCAACATATTTAAGGCCTGCAGATGGTATTCTGATACACCCTTTCCTTTTTCTTCCCAAATATTCCATTTCTCTGCCTTTGTGATTTCTATTTCCAGCAGCTTGTGGACATTGGGGTTGAGCAAGGTGGGCCTCCCTACTTCCCCCTGCCTCTTTGTGGGTCCTTCCCGAAAGGTGTCTTCTTGGGGGTGCCAGGTAGAGTGCTCTTTCAGAGACCCAAAGTATTCCAAGGAGGGAAGCTGTAAGTTCTTGGCAGCTGCCCAACACTGGGGTGGGGAGGCAGTAGGGAGGCCTGTGGGATCCTGACTTGTGATGGCTGCCATGGCAGGTGTGGAGCAGCGGTTGTGTGGAGATGGGCTCTGCCTGGGCCTTGCCAACAAGTCATTCTGAGAACGAGTCCCTGTGGGGTGCGGGGCTGGTGAGTCCCAGAGAGTGCTTGGAGGCTGCAGGTAGGCCTTTGAATCCGGGGGTTTGGCACTGGGTGAGGGAAGAGCCAGTGGTGTGGGTGAAAGACTGTCAGGTTCATGGGAATGTGCGCAGTCTGGTGATTGACTCAAGGCGGGTAAGACATGAGAAGTTGAGATGCACATCTGGGCCCGTGGAAGGGTGGAGTTCTGAGACCTAGGTGTCCGGAATGGATGAGCCGCAGAACCGTGTGGGGCGCGCGTACCGACGTGGACTTCAGCCGTACCTCTATTTCGCCAGCTACCAGAGAGGGCTTGAGCTTTCTGTTGACCAAAGCTGCCAGTGTCAAGTGGGTTTCCCAAGTGGCTGCAGGAGACAGAAGGACCAGATTACAGCCAGGACTGAAGGGGCAAGAGACCTAGCAGGCTAGCAAGGGTCGGTGCAAGCTCAGCCCCTCCCCAAGCCTTGATGGCCTGCTCTTCCTGCCCCACCCCACTGCCCGGGACTCCTGTCATTCTCTGCCCATCCCTGAAAGTGTCCCCCAAACCAGCGCATCCCAGCTGCTCTGCAGCCCGAGGCCACACAGGCACCCTGGTTGGAAGATGCACCCCGCGGTGAAGCAGGAAGGTTACTTACTTCTGCCTAAGACGCAAACGCAGGTTCTGAGCGCCATATAGTTCTTGCAGGAAGCTTCGGAAAACTGGAAATCAAGAGAACCGTTATGGTGCAGCCCTCCCAGAGGACCGAAAGGAATGTCACACGGGCTGTGCACTTAGGACGTTGGACTCTCCAGAGCTCAAGGTCAAATGATAGCTTACTCCCACGGGCAGGAGGTGCTTTGGCATTTCAAGGAGCATCGGTTTCCAATATTGTCTGTGGGGTCTCAGTGAGCAATCTGAACCTTGGCAAAGTTACACAGCTTATCGCAGTTACCCCTCAATGTTCCACCTCCAAATCCACCAGAATCTGCTCCTGACACCCCCACTGCCCCCTACTGGGTCCTACCTTGGCCAGCCTTCATCCCATCCTAGGCCCCTCCTGTACATCTGGGAAATATCTGGGTTCTGTTTCCATCCACAGTATCCTTTTGTTCAGGATTATTACCTGAGAGAGACGGGCTGTTGCCACTGGCATCCTGCAGAGGAGGGGACAGGAGAGCTTACAGAGCTTGGTTGAATGGGCAGAACCTTACCTTTCAGAGCGTCACCTTTGTCCCTTGACCTGCTGCTTCTCCTTGTCTCCACCTGAGGCTGGGGCACAAGAGAGGAAGTCAGGCTGGAATCCAATCCTGCATCTGTTCTTTGTGACAAACTGCAGGCATTTACTGGTGATTAGAAAAATGACAATCTCCATGGAATGACTAAAGCCCAGAAACCAGCTTCTGTGTGAGACCTAGAGTGCATTTCTTCCGTCAGCCTTCCTCTGCTCACGGAGAGCACACACTCTCAGCACTCAGTGTTCTGGTGGGCAAGATTTTGATTATGGAGGCTGAAGCTCTGGGCCAGCCCTTGACCACTTCCTCCCCGGGGTCAGCCATGCTTTCTCAATTAGCCCAGACAGAAAAGGAGCCTTGGCCCAGAGACTGGAGCTCAAGGAAAGAGACTGAGGACCCAGTGATGAGAGCTGCCCTTTGAAATGTCTAGTCATCTAGTCCTTAGCCACTGCGTCACTATATTGGGGATTTTTACCTATTGCCCTCTATAACAACTAGAGATGGGAGGTCTGAGATCTTCAAAGAGAAATATTTTTGAATGCTCATCTTACTGGCAAATGATTTACATATCATACGAGTCAATAGTTCAGTCGTTCAATCAGATCAAGGGCAATGGTACAATCAATGATTACCATATCCATTTTAGAACAACACCACCCCCCTCCATGGTTAAATTGCCTTCAAAAGGAGTTGTGTAATCACAGTCAGGTCTAAAGCTCTCTGTCCCCTCTGGCCTCCTTCATTTTTTCGTCTTGAAATCAATCCCCCTTCACTCCCTAGCTTCCCGATGGGGAAGTTCTCCACACTGCTGATCTCACAATCCCTCCCTCTGCCATGAGATCTCTCCACCTGCAACTCTGTCAACCCTTGTGTCCATGATCATGATGCATCCACGCCTCCTGTGCTTCACAAACAGGGAAAGCCAACAGAAATAATGAAAATCAACATAAGCCGGCAAGGATAAAATGATACCAATGCAGTGAACAAAGTCCTAACTGAGTAAGGACGCACCAGCCCTCATCAACATTCCAAAGCCAGGGCTGATGGTCTCTTCTTTCTTGAGATTTCCCCTATCAGGAAATTAATTACGAAAGGAAAAATTTATAAAACAAGGAAAAATCAATCTCTCCTATGGCTGGGTTGAGAATTTCTTACCTTTATCCTTTTCCTGGGTGGTCGCACAGGTGGAGTATTTGGAAGGAAGGGGAGGACCAGGAAGAAGCAACCCACTCCATACAGGATGCCCAAGGTCAAAACAGTGAACCAGGTGGGGTATTGGTAGGTCAGCCAGGAAGCACTTTTCTGTTCCAGCAGAAAGAGAATCTCCTCCATCTTCTGGATACAGCGGTTGCACTCAGGCAACTGAGCACTCTGAGTCCCCTCTGGCTTCAAAACCACTTGCATCACAAACCTGGGCCCACATCACTAAAGGGTCACAGTGGGGTGGGAGGTGACAGCAGGACAACACATAATCCCTCCCTCTACCCTCCAGCTCATCACATCCCTCCCCTGCTCTGGTCTTCTCTCTCCCACTGCCTGCTCTGGGCCTCCAAAGTCACCAGCTGCACCTGATGGAATGGAATCTTAGTGCAAGTTCTTATTCATTCCACCTCCCACCTAGGTATTACCTGCTTCCTTGGCAAGTTGCCTGAATCATGACCAATTTCATAGGCTTAGAATATCTGAAGTTGTCTCTGTCCTCAATGAAAACCTTCTCAAGTCATGGTTTTACTTTGTCTTATCCAAGATAGAGAACTTAGGTTTATGTAACATTTATTTAGCTTTATGAATGTTGGATGAAAAGCTTGGAATTTGACTTCTATGACCAGGAGAGTTATTCAAGAGCTGAGGTATATCTCTCCCAGGAGAGAGATCTAACAAATTTTCTGCCAGATGGTACATTTGGGGAGACAAGGAACACTTAAGCATTAATCATTCTTAACAGTGTCCCCTGCAAATCTTCCTTGTGTGTGACTACTGCCCATTTAGGGCTTGCTCTGGGAACACTTGATGGGGTAATAAGCCTTGCAACAATTCAGGCTCAAAGGGCAAGCATCTGGCTGAGCAAAATAAAGAGATAATATGGATTGAGTTGTGTCCTTACCACTACCACTTGAGATATTCCCCCAAAATTCGTTGGAACCCTAACACTGAAGGCTATAATCTGATTTGGTTATGTGAGGGCTCTCTCTGGGAGAAATGTACCTCTGTCCTTGGCTTCACACAAGAACCAATTGACGCAGAAACCTAGTTTGTGATCCAAGTGACTTTATAAAGGATAGAAGAGGCAAATATGCTCGTGGGGGGTGGGGGCGGACTGGACAGCCCACGCGCGCTGGGTTGCATGACAGCTGGTGGGAGGCCCCCACCCATACCCTGTTGGTAGGCATGGCTGACGGTACTGTTTGACCCCATTGACTGAATTAAGCCCACCTGGTCTAGATGGGGGCCCGCCCAGGTTGACCTGCTTCCTGTCACAAGGACCTAAATGTGTGCATCTTTCCAGCCTGAAGCAGCTTTCAACTGTCTGTGATGGGGAGGAGGTTTGGCATGCACAGCGACCACCCTCAGTTCTGCCTCTACTTGCCTAACAGGTACACGGCATTTCTTTTCTGTTTTTTAAAACAACAACAAAAAAATCATTTGTAATCTTTCTATTCCAGCGGTGCTAGGAGCAAGGCAGAGGCAAAACCCAAGAACAGGGTTCTTCTCTGTTGAAGCGCGATAAACTCACGGGGAAGCAAACAAGCATCTTCATCCACGTGAAGTGAATCTGTGAATCAGCAGCTCCCAACTGACCAAAGCACGCACAGAGCAGCCCAACATCAAGGTCCGTTTCTGTGCACTGCTCCCACTGTGAGGAAGAGCTTCATGTGCATTAAAAGGGAACTTTTGTAATATTTGAATTTTGAATAGTGGTTTTTGTCAGAAACTGGAAAAAAATCTCAAAGCCTGAAGAAACTCCTTTCTAGTACTGAACATTCAAGGGAGCCTGTAGAAGCCTGAAATGATTGCTAGGTGACCACCTGGATCTGCTTGTTGAGTGAAAGTGGCAGAATAGCAGCAATAGAGCAGCGGGTTCATTCTGACCACTGACACTCGTGGACCTGGTTTACAGGCAGTAGAGAAGAAGATGAGAGCAGGTTGACTCGTTTGAAGTCCATGACCTACTCTGAGGGGACTAGAGTTGTGGAGAATTGGTGATGGGGCCAAGGCCTAAAGGCAATGCGACCAATGGACACTGAGGTGAGGCCAAGAGAGGGAGCCCACATTGACTTGACCCGAACCCGACCAGATGAAGAGAAGACTGTTGAGCCTGTGCACTGGTATATACTGCTGCAGACTGTATAGACGAACTGTCCTGCTTTGACTTTCTTGTGGATGTGGACTTCACAAGGTTCCAACTGGCATGAAGACTCTTTATATTGAAGAATATGATTGTCTCCTCAGAGCACTGGGTTGATGGAAGTAGGCAGTAGAGAAACTGGATAGCCAAAATGGGCCAGATAAAGGCGTGAAGTGGCTAGCTTACAAGATTTCATAGATACTGGAATATATTCATAGAATTATAGGATTAATATGTGGGTGTACCTTACCTGCAATTGTTAAGCATAGGATATTTTTGTTTCATCACTTACAGAATATTATGTTTAAAGGAGGGTGGCACGGAGTGAAATGTATGCATTTTCATATTATACTGTTAGATACTGATATGATTCTATTATTGTTTTGAAATTATATACGGCTAAAGAATTTTGTGAAAATGTCAAATGGACAAGGGGTGGTCTGTTGTAGTTATACAATCTGGTGTCAATTTGGGACTTGAGAGGATTAAGAGTGAAGGGGTAGACTCTAGTCTCTCTATTGGGTTATGGCCAATGAGGCCTCTTTGTGGGCCTGGCCTTCCCGTCAGGGTTCTGGGAAATCTGGTATTTCCTCCTTGGAGGCAGGAGACTATCTTTCTGCTCATTCCCTGAGAGATGTCCTACTAACAAGACACATGGCACCACACTGATAGAACCCATGCCCTGGGAACTGGAGGAGCCACATGGAGACCCTGCCAAAGCTGAGATGCTTCTACCACCACTGGATGCAGAAGACTTTGCAACTACTGACCTGTGATCTTCCTGCATTTGGGGTCATTGAAGGTGTTTCATGAGTCTGAAGAGAACATTATAGATTGATATCAGACATGGGCTAATATTGGACTTATGGACTTGATCTTGGTTGGGCTGGAATGCTTTCTCAATATACAACTGTTCTTGTATATAAAGGTCTTTCCTATACACATCTGAGTGTGGATTTGTTTCTCTAGTCTACCTGGACTAACACTCATGGATCCCTTTCAGGACTGTAAGTTCTGTTCCCCTGACTGCTGCAAAGTATGTGACAGAGAAGAAAAGGGAGAAGAGTGAACTGTACCCATTTATTGAGGTAAGAAAAGTGATGAAGGAGCATGGCCGGTTCCCCAAACTTCATGAGTGGAAAAATGGGCTCTTGGCACAAAATGACATTCAATCTTCACCAAGAGATTCAGGGCTAAATTGCTGCCCTATCTCTGACCTCAGCTTTTGTTTTATTTTAATTCTCATATAATTCACATATATCATTCAATACTTCAGTCATATTAAGATTTGTGTAATCCTCACCACAATCAGGTTTACATCATTTCCTTCTTTTATATTCATTTTTGTTAGCCCCCCCCTCACTCCCCCAAATCTTCCCTGCCTGTCCCTAGGTGATTGTTAATTCTGTTAGTGTCTCTCTGGATTTACCTCTCCTGGATTTCATATGTATTAAAAAAAAATACAAAACAAAATCAAGAAACAAGTAGAAAAGAAAAACTAACAATGATAAAAGAGAGAAAAACCTCAATCGAACAGAAAGTGAAAAATACTAAAAACTGGAACCAAATTAAAATTAGTCTGAAGAGATCAAATGATCAGGTGTTACATTTGAACTTAACTGTATCTGTTCATGTCCATGGACTGTGGTCAGAGGGAATTCACCCCGCATGTGCATTTGAGTCCTTTTGCAAACTGGGTGTTCCGAACTTAAGCTCTGATTCTTGTTCATACCTGCAGATTGAGATTCTATTATTTATCACCCTGGCATCACACTGGCTGTGCTGCTTGTTCTGGGCGGCCTTAGTTGATATCTCACTTAGATGGCTGCTTATTTTCAGAAAAAAGGTTTAAGTACAAGGCCCTGTTCTTTGTGATGGATGTGCACCAACTGATTTCAGGGTTTTTTTACACCCTATGCTTTCCAGTCAAATATTCACTTGAGGTAATTCAAAACACTCACTTGGCTCGATGACGCCAGAATAGCTCCCCTCCATGCAGTTCCATGGAGCTCAGCATAGTTAGGGCACAGAGATGAAAAGACGATTGAACCATGTACTGAACGTTCAGGTTTTTCCCTGCTTTTGAAAATCTGTTTGCGCTTGTAGAGTAAATGTTTTGTACTTTTTAAGAGTGTAAAAAAAATAGATGGAGGGATTCAGAGAAAATGGCGACCAGATAGGACCCATCTATCTGGAGCTCCTGCTGCCAGACCAGAAAAATAGGAAATTAGGTGAAGGAAACGGGAGGTGGAGTTCTGAAATTAGAACTAGGGTAACAGGGTTTCTCCTGAACCCCTTCTTTTGTGGGATTTCCACTCACAAAGCAAACCAAGAATGCTTTAAAGCACTATAATTTTGACGAAGTGGCAGGTGCCAGATATGCCCTTGCCTGGAGCAGGGATCCCTGCAGGTGGACGCCCTGAGAGGGGGCAGAATCTCAGACACGAGGGGAACCCCACACTGAGCTCTCCATGCGGTTGGATGCCTTGAGCTCACGGTCAGGGGTTGGTGGTGGGTAGCCATAATTTAGAGTAGAAGAAAAAATATATTATTACCTTAGGAAGATCATGGTGTGGGAGAAAAAGGCAGAAAGTCGGGAGTCCAGGGAGCAAATTTAGTTCCAATTGGCCGACTAGTAAACAACCCCCCTGATAAGCTGCATCTCCCCCTCTGGGGGTCAGCTTGACAGCCACCAAATCTGAGCACATCACAAGTAGAATTTTTTTTAAGGGTGAAACATAAATGATTGGTTTAAAACTCAAACCCAAGTCTGGTTGCTCAGCTCCAAGCACCACATAGGGGAGGTCCTTAACATAAATCAGCATAAGAAGCAACCTAGCTAAGGAATGCCAGAACTCAGCCACAGGGCCTGGCAGCTTTTACCATAACAAAGACCCGCTGTAGCAGTGTCAGCCTTAAACAGCACTGAGCTGTAGCCCAGAGACTGTGGGAGACAATTTCATTCTAGCTGGCCAGAGGGATAAAAAAGAAAATCCTCTGATCTAGGAAGCATCAGCAGTCTAGATAGGACAACAAGCTTCCCTCTCAGTGATTCTACACATAGCTGGGGAGGCCCTGCCGGTCTTGGAGCCCTAGACGGGGCTGAGGGAGCCCCCCAGTGCCCCCTCCCAGCCCCTGCTGCAGTGCTACATGCAGCACAAGGCAGGTACTCCAGCACCCAAGTGACCCCTGGCCACGGGCGCGATCTTGCTTTTGAAGTAATCTCACACAGCATCTGTGGAACCCTACATCAGGGATGGGAAAGTCCATTAACGCATGCCCAGGAGAGCCAGCATAGGAAAGCTGGATTTTCCTGCCCGTGGGCTCCGATGGATGTTGCACCTGGAGCAGCCCACCTGGGCCAGATGATTGCAGTTCAGCCAATGGGATTGACCTGGGGTCCTTCACCAGCCTCCCCGGGAACCCTTGAAAAGGCAGGAACCAGAAGGGAGAGGGGTGGTCTGGTCGTCTTCCTGGGAGGAGAGAGATCCTTGCATGACCTGAGGCAGTCTCTGCCAGGCCCCATGGTCAAAGGAATCCTATGGGTGCCTTGTAAAACCTGAAGCTTCTTTTAACTCTCATTAAATTCACTTGGATCACGAGCCTGGCTTCCGCATGAAATTTTTCTCGTGGGGAGCCAAGGACTGGGGTTGGAATTTAGGCCAGAGAGAGAGACCTTACAAGTCCATGACCCCGTGACCTTGAGGAAGAGTTGGAATTCCTCTGGCCTCAAGGACAGGTGATCAAGTATCATTACCTCCTTACCCACTGCTCTACTTATTCTCACTTTATTCACTAGCCCTTCTAACTTTTCCACCGCACTCAGTTTCAACGTGCTCAGGTTGGTGTTGGGCTTTTATTTACTCGCTTTCTTCTTTATCCCTCTTTTTTCCCCTTTTCCCCTCTTTTTCCTCTTCTCTCCCACTCTCTCCTCTCATATGCCACTAAAGGCTTCCAGGTCACTTCCCTCCGCTTAGGGCAAATCAACCCAAATAGCAGGAGGCACTCCAGCCTGCCCTGTGTGGGAGTGCTGTACACCACACAAGGCACCTGGGACAAACACCTACAGTGCGCTGCACCGTTGAAGAAACCTCCGTCATGCCTCTAAGGTGATCTCGTCAACTAGGGCAATTCTGCCCAGCACCACTGGGTCCCGGCATTAAAAGGGCACACTGCCCTGCCATGTTGGAGCAGTGTCTAAACCGCTCTGGCCCTTCATCCAAGCAATCAGGGATCAGCTACTACTTTATACTTTATTTCCTCCTTCTCTCTCTCCTTGCTCTTTACCATCACAGCCAACCTTAGTGAACTCAGTTGGATTTATTTCCTTCATTCTCTTTATTCTCTTTTTCTTTCTTTCCTCTTTCTGTCTTTGCTTTCTTCACCTCTCTCTTAGCTTGTACGATTCTCTCTGCTCCCTCTCATTGCTTGCACATACCACTGCTGGTTTCCAGAGCCCTACACTCTGCCTAGGGCAACCCTGTCCTCCTAGTGGGCAGCCTGACCCCTAAGACAGTACTGCACACAGGACGAGTCAGAGCTACACACAGCATAACACAGGGTCAGTTATTTCTTTAACCATTTAAAAAATACTCTCTCCTCCTCCTTCCTTTTCTCTTCTCTCTTTTTCCTTTTATTGGACTCTTCTTACAGGTTTTTTGCTTTTCTCCGCTCCATCTAGCTCTTCTCTACTTCCTACCACAGCCTCCACAGATTTGGTTCTCCTTTTTAGTTGTTTTCTTTTCTTTTTTTTTTTTTACTGTTGTCACCTTTGTTTACTCTGTGCATTTTAGTTGTGTGTGGGTGAGTGGTTGTCAGTCTGGTTGGCATTATTGCCCCAGTCTGTGTCTTCCTCTTTCTCTCTTTTTCCTCTCCTTTCACTCTCTTTCCCATCACAAGACAATAGCTGTCTCCAGGCCACTCCCCTCTGCCTAGGGCAAACCTGAAGGCCCAACTGAGGGAGCTCCCACCCCCCACTTATTGGTGTGGCAAGCAGCTGGGGAATTCACGCTGGTCCTCTCCCACACACCAGGCCACAGGTTGTTCTCCCCTATAAAAAGTGGGGGCATCCCCAGCCTAAATCCTGAGGTCCTACAAGTGACTGGGGGAAACGCCTGACCACCACTTGTGAGGCTCCACGCTACTGTGGGAACATCCACCCAATCTCCAAGGCGATCTCTCTGTACATCCCCTTGTCTAGCCAGATTTGTAAAGTAGAATTTGGATCATGATAGTGGGGGGAGGAAGCATTTAGGAACTAGAGGAAACATGTTTCATTGTTGCTACCCTGCACCCTGACTGGCTTATCTCCTCCCCACATCCCTTCAGGAAGGGGGTGTCCAGTTACCTACCAATGGGCTTTGAGTCTCCACTCTGCACTCACCCTCATTTACAATGACATGATTTTTGTGTTCTTTGATGCTTGATATCTGATCCCTTCAACAGTTCATGGTCACACAGGCTGGTGTGCTTCCTCCATGTGGGCTTTGTTGCTTCTGAGCTAGATGGCCGCTTCTTTATTTTCAAGCCTGTAAGATCCCAGATGCTATAACTTTTGATAGCCAGGCACCATCAGCTTTCTTCACCACATTTGCTAGTGCACACATTTTTCTTCAACCATCATGTTGGAAAGGTGTTCATCATGGAATGCCAATTTAATATAACGTCTTCTTGCATTGAGTAAGTATTTGGCAATGTCCATCTACTGCCTTAATACTAAGTCTATAAATATATGCACGTTGATCTATTTACGAACCCTCCTGTATAAATATATTTACATATGTACATGCCAGTATGTAGACCTCTAGAAATACCCTTTGTCACCTAGTTCTTTCCTCTATTTACTTTTACTTTCCTCTTGTCCGACTATCATGCTCAGCTTTCACTTGGGTTTGAGTAATTTCTCTTGGTTACATTGCCCTTGCTGAATACCTACCAGGCTTCTCACACCCTCCTTGCGACGGATTTTGGATTACTTGTTGCTCCCCTGTCGCTGGATTGGTCAGCATCACCTCCTTACCCCCTCCTCTCTCTCTCCCATGTCCCCGGGAACCATTGGTCCTGTTGTTTTCTCCTCCAGACTATTCTTCCAGCCTATCTTATCTAGATAGATCTGTTGAGATAATAATATGCACCAAAAATCAAACCATAGCAAGATAGGCGATGGGTGAGAACACTGTGATGACAAAAAAACAACAACAGAAAACCAATGATCAATAAAAGAGTAAATTAATTAAAAGACAAAAAAATTTTTTAAGAAAGAAAAACCTGTAAATAGATCAAGGTCTGATTTTTTTTTCTATAGGTGTGTCCTTCAGTCAGGTCTGATGGCGTATCATGCTCTGGCCCCAGAGTCTGTCCTTTGTACTCCCTCAGGGGCTACCCGCTCTGCTCTCATGGTTGCTCTGCTGCATGCTTTTAGTGATTTGCCTCCGTGTTGGAGGGCCAGTCGGGTCAGTCCCAACACATAGTCTCCGGTATTGTCCCCATAGGGCTCTGGGCCAGCAAGGGATGGCATGTCTCATAGTGGGATCAGCCATATGGTCCACTCTGTACATTGGCTGTTCAGAGTGCCAAAATCATCCTCCAAGCCTGGTGGACCAGTGTGTGCTCCACTCTCTTCCTCCCCCTTCATTTGCCCCTGTGTGCTCTGATCAGACATGTCCATCTCCCCTAGCTACAGGTTCAGTGCCGTCTTCTAAAGTAAATTCTTCTGGGGGGAGGGGCAGTTGTCCACGTAGCTGGTATGGAGGCTGGACCATCCACTTTTCATTTAGGATCAAAAGCATCTAGCTTTTAGCATTAGGTGCTATTGAGTCAGTTCCAACTCAAGGCAGAATGAACCACTGCGCAGTCCTACACCATCTTCAAAACTGTTGTTATACTTGAACCTAACATTTCAGCCTTTTCCAGGGACTGGCATCTCCTGATAATATATCCAAAGCATGTGAAGTCTCCCCGTGCTTGCTTCTAAGGACCTTTCAGACTGTTCTTCTGACACAAATCTGTTCATTCTTCCAGCACTCAATGGTATTTTTAATATTCTTGGCTAGTGTCATCTTGATGGGTTGAAACACTATCTCGCTCTAGTGTTGATGTACATTTTTCTGATGCCTAATTATACTGAGTATCTTTTAAGGTAATCATTTAATTTTTATGGCATTTTGAAAAGATGTCAATGAGGTCTATTTAATTTGTGTTCAGATGGAAACACATAACTCAAACTAAATATGTGACAGTAGAATAAGAATCCATTTTATCCTAAATACTTGAGATATTTATACAGCCTACTCAAGTTTTTATCAACATAGATAAGGTGGCGGTGGTGGTGGTGGTGGTGGTGGTGGTGGTGGTGGTGGTGGTTTTTAAGAGTTAATCTCTAAATAGGGGGCTGTAGTACTGAGCACTGAATCTCCTTTGCTTGATTAATTTTTATGTTAGGGAAGTAATACAAGGATTCCATCAAATGACCCATCAGTTTGAGGAAAAAGCATATCAGAATTGATGGTCAAAGCCTATATGGCTTTATGGTTTAGTCTCTAGGGGTATGTAATGCTCTTGTGAAAATAGTATTCCTCATGATAATAACGAGGAACTGGTGGGCCTCCAGGGCTGGGAGCTGAACTGAGGGGCAGTTCTACCCTGTCTAATAGGGTCACTATGAGTTGGCAAAGACTCGATGGCTGTCAGTTTGGTTTGGTTGACTTGAGTACTGGCATTCAGTGTGTTTATCGAAATCAATAAATTACAAGCATTTAGATGTCTATTTTTTACATACAAAATTTAAATCCCCCAAGCCTCTGAAAACTGCGAAGATTTCACAGCACTAGGTTGGTACTCTCCCATCCAAGAATCAGTGAAACTGGCAGGGTGTGAGGCATTCAGGCTCCCTCAGTTCCTCCTACTGCCTTCCCTGACCCTGGTCACTTGCTTCTATTACCTCTCTTGGACCTTACATGCATTTGAATTAGAACACCATAGAGTACAGTGCTCTACATGTGCAGCAGCTCTAACCATGTCACTCTCTGTCTCTATGAAGCCTCTTCCAACAAAATTCAAATGCGATTGTATGTGCACACATAAACACACGCATGCACCAGAGCACCCTTCTTAACAGAGAGTCAGGAGGGTCTCTTATTTGCTGTCCTCACTTTGGACACAAGTCCCTTGATGATGAGTAGGAGAAAAGGAACATCAGGTAGTGGGGGAAACCCTAAGGAGGAACAGAGGAGAGCTTTAACTAAGAATAATGCTACTAGGGGAATGATGGCATGTGAGGAAAATTAGATACTTCCAGACTGTCAGATTTTTCCATACAGCAAAATTAACTTTTCTAGTTTTGTCTAAAACTGGCCCCAGGAAATTTCAAATAGCACATCTCAGATTATCTAACCTACAAAGGAGTAGCCGGCCTTCCACCCACCCCCACCCCACCCCCGCCAAAAAACCAAGCGGTACAAAGCTCCACTGGGTACACATTTCAAAATATACATTCTCCTGTTTGGGCAGGCATCTGGCAACTTGCTCTGAGCTAGTGCACCCACACTTTTTTCCCAAGGTCATTGCTGGTGACAAGACCTTGTGCTCTTCTCACAAGCCAGAATGCAAACATAAATCAAGTCAGTGTAAGACGCCATCATCACCTCACTCAAATACACCTCGTCAAGTGAACTCAAACTTCAAGAAGATGCTCATTTGTTTGGTTTTGTTGATGTGAGGGTGATAGTGCATTTGGAGTTTAGTCATTGCACTAGGTCAGACTGTTAATCAAGCTTCCTATATAGAGGTTCTGAAGATATTGTGTAAGAAGGTCTGAGTTGTCTGGCTAGACCAGAGCTTGCACACTGCTATTGACTAGAAGTTCCGACACACAGAATCCAGGACAGATAAACCCCTCAGGACCAATACTGAGAGTAGCAACACCACGAGGGAAGGTAGGGGGGAGAAGCAGGAGAAAGGGGAAACCAATCTCAATGATGGACATACAGCCCCACTCCACCACCCAGGGGAACAAACAGCAGAAGTTTGGGTGAAGGGATACAGCAGAGGCGTAAAATATAAAAATAAAAAGTATGTATAAAGTATCAGTGGTTCACGTGGGTGGGGGGAGGGGAAAAAAGGAGCTCAAGGAGAAAGAACATGTTTGGAAATGATGATAGCAATGTATGTACAAATGTGCTTCATACAAATTGGTGTATGAATTGTTACAAGAGCTGTAAGATCCCCCAATAAAATGATTTATTTAAAATAAAAAGGACTGATTAGTGGTAGACAGGGGACTGGTTTTGCCACCATGACAGTGCACCTGCTCACACAAAAAAAACAGCATGCCTCTATCGCCCGATCTGATCCCAGCACACCGAGGCAAAATACTAAGGGTGTACAACAGAACAGGAAGGGGAACAGAGCAACGAAGTCCCCAGGGAATACCAAAAATAGACTTTGGGGCCAGGGCTAGCTGACCCATCATACTCTATGAGAAAACACTCCTAAAGGCCAACAAACAGTCCTTGAACTAACTAAAAGCTTTTCTTTCTTGTGTTTTGTTTTGCTTTTTGTCATTGGCTTGTTGGTGGTGGTGTTGTTCTTTTGTTTCATTTTGTTGCTTGGGTTTGCTCTGTCTCGTTTTTGTGCATGCTATGATTTCCACAGGTCTGTCTAAATGAGATAGGCTGGATGAACAATCTGGAGGAGAAAACAATGGGACTGACAGCTGGGGGAGGGAGATGGGAAAGGGGGGTGTAGGGAAAAAGGAAGTGCTGTTAACAAACCCAGGGACAAGGGAACACCAAGTGATCCAAATAGATGGTGAGGAGGGTGTAGGAGGCTTGGTAGAGTGTAACCAAGAGTAATGTAACCTAGAGGAATTACTGAAACACAAATGAAGGCTGAACATGAGAGTGGGACAATCAGAAAGTAAAAGGAAATCAAGGAAAGAGGTAGGAAGCAAAGGGCATTTATAGAGGTCTAAATAAAGGCATGTGCATATGTAAATATATTTATGTATAACGATGGGGAAATAGATCTATATGCATATATTTATAGGTTTAGTATTAAGGTAACAGATGTACATTGGGCCTCCATTCAAGTACTCCCTCAATGCAAAAATACTTTGTTGTATTAAAGTGGCATTCCGTGATGCTCACCTCCCCAACACAATTGCTGGAGGCAAATGGGTGCATAAGCAAATGTGGTGACTGAAGTTGATGGTGGTCGGCTATCAAAAGTTATACATTCTGGGGTCTTAAAAGCTTGAAGTTAAACAAGTGGTCATGTAGCTGAGAAGCAACAAAGCCCACATGAAAGAAGCACGCCAGCATGTGTGATCACGAGGTGTCGGAAGAATCAGGTATCAGACATCATCGGAACAAAAAAATCATATCTTTGTGAATACGGGGGAGTGTGGAGTGAAAACCCAAAGCTCATTTGTAGATAATTGGACATCCCCTTACAGAAGGGTAGCAGGGAGGAGAGGAGCCAGTCAGGGTGCACTGTAGCAACAATGAAACATACAACTTTCCTCTAGCTCCTAAATGCTTCTTCCCCCACAACTAAAATGATCCCCATTCTACCTTACAAATCTAGCTAGACCTGAGGATGTACACTGGTACAGATAGGAACTGGAAACACAGGGAATCCAGGGCGGATGATCCCTTCAGGACCAGTGGTAAGAGTGGCGATACGAGGAGGGTAGAGGGAGGGAGGAATGGAAAGGGGAAACCGATTACAAGGATCTACATATAACCATCTCCCTGGGGGACAGACAACAGAAAAGTGGCTGAAGGGAGATATTGTATAGTGTAAGATAAGACAAAATAATAATTTAGAAATTATTCAGGGTTCATGAGGGATGGGGAATAATTATCAGCTGATGCCAGTGGATTAAGTGGGGAGCAAATGTTTTCAGAATGATGAGGGCAATGAATGTACAAATATGATGTATGTATCAATTGTGATAAGAGTTGTATGAGGCCCCAAAAATTGATTATAAAAAAAGAGAAAAGAAATAACAGTATGAAAACATCCCCCAAAAAAGCATGCCTCTCTTGTCCCTCATATCCTAATCACCTGAACTCACTCCATGTGACTTCTTTCTGTTTCCATGAATGAAGGACAGTGGTTTGACAACACAGAAGAGGGGGGGAAAAACAAGGGTGTCACCCAAACTGCTGAGTTTGAAAAATGTTTCCAAGAATGTAATCACAGATTAGACAAATGTGTGAAGTGTAATGGAGAGTACTATGAAGGGGATAAAAAATTTAAATGCATAGTTTTGAAAAAATTGTAGTTTTTGTCGGGTTCCCCCTAGTAGCTTCCAATTTCATAGCAACTCAAGCCATCACCATACATCAAACTGACAGAGAAGGGGTGGGTTTTGTGTGTAGGTGGTGTTGGTTATTGCACAGGGGCAAGGGACTTCTGGTGGCATAGTACCTTATGCCTTGGGTGTCCACTGTAATGTCAGCAGTGGGGAACCACCAGTCAGTCCTCAGAAGAAAAGGATGAGGCGTTCTACTCCCATAGAGTTAGCCTTTGGGAAACCCACAGAGATAGTTCTGCTCTGATCTCATAGAGTCGCTATGGCTCAGCATCGACTCCATCGAAGTGAGCTGACAAACTAAAGGCAGGAGATCTGAAAGAGGATGCGGAGACGTTGTCTCAGGTACTTTGGACATATTACTATGGTGGAACCAGTCCTGCAAGAAGGGCATCATTTTTGGCAGAGGGTTAGCAAACAAGAGGAAGACCCTTACTTAGGTGGATTGACACCGTGGCTGCGAGAATCGGCTCAAATACAGTAACAAGTGCGAGGATGGCGCAGGACTGGGCTTTGTTTCTCTCTCTAGTGCACAGGCCCCTATGAATCCGAACTGACTCCAGGGCTCTACAATATCAACTACTACAACCCTGAAGTTCAAACCTACCCAGTGGCTTCCCAAAAGGGAGGTGTGGCCATGTGCCTCTGTAAAGATGACAGCTAGGGAGCCCCTGCGGGGCAGTTCTACTCTGTGGCACAGGGGCAGCCAGGAGTCGGAATGTGCTTCACAGCAAAGGGTGTGCTTTGTCTCAGTTTGTGCCTGCTGCTGTTTATGCTATGCACTGAGTTTAACATGTGACCCTCAGGAGCGAATGAATGGAAACACACCCATGATGCTTCCATGATGCCAGATGCAAGCTGACACTGTTTCTGAGTTCTGGGCATATTATTTTTTCAGAGATAATTTCCTGTAGCGGTGACACACCGAGTCCTATTTCATGTAAAAGCATCAGCAGCAGAGGAAAGCACTGCACAGAGAGAAGACTATGACACGTAACAGGCTTTCCATAGAGGAACAAAAGGGTGGATGTCTTGGGCTGCACTCTTTTCTTGTATACAGACAGTAAACAAGCTGAACACATCTCACCTAAGCATAACATTACAACTACTTGAAGCCCAGCTCAGGCATCTGGACAAGAGGCAGCAAGGAAGGATGGGAGAGAGTTAATGGGCTGGGCGTCCCCAAAGGTGCAGAGTGGGAATCAAGGGAGGATCCAGGACGAGCCAAGGCTTCTGGCAGAAGTCTGAGAGGAGAGCAGCAGAAAGGAGCTGCTCTCTGGGTCCTCACAGATGTAGCCAGTGAGAGAGCAGCAGTGCTGCCCCCTGGGGGTGCGCCGAAGGCAGGGCCGCTTCCCCCAGGGCTGGAGAGCTCTGGGGAAAGACAAATCCTGTCACTTTGGATGCCAAGTAAGGGGGCACTGTGTGCCGGTGGTGTACCTATGTTGGCCAAAGTGCTGCCCACTGTGCATTTGCTTCCCACAAGCACAGTTATCCTTCCTCGTGCATCCAGGAAAGACAGTTCTAGAAAAACACAAGCAGTAAAATAAAACACTGCCAGGTCTCGAACCATCCTCACCATTGTTACTATGCCCACTGATGTAGCCACTGGTTCGAGCTGTTTTATTGCCCGTCCTCCACTTTTTGCCAAGCATCATGTCCTTCATGGACTTGATGTCCCTTCAGGGACTGGTCTCTCCTGACAGCACGTCCAAAGATATCAAATGAAGTCCAGCCATCCTTTGTCCCCATGTTCTCTTGGAAGTCCTTCTACTTTTATTGCTCAGTGTCTGATTATTTGGGACCAGGCCTTATTGCTGCCCCTTCCTCACCTTGGCCCCCAATCCCGACCCCAAGCCCTGCACATCCACTGTGTGAAACCTCCTGTTCCTGTAACCATCCCTGTGCTTTTGTGTGGGGGGTCTAGCTGGGTTCCCCTGGCAATTCGCCAGCTGCCCTTGGGAAAGTTCATGGAGTCGGCTAATTAGTAGAAAAGCCAAACGTCCAGCTGAGATTGGTTTACTCCCTAGCACCCTTGGGCAGGAGCACAGCCCCACTCCCGGTCCCAGGTAGCCAACGACCACACCTAGGTTCTCCGGACATGGCAGCTGTAACATGTGGCCTGGGCTTCCCCTTCATTTCCTGCTCCTTTCTGGCTTGCTGTCTGACTTTTCTTTGCGGAATTAAAGCTGCAAATTGACAGGATCCCATAAACACTCTAAAGCCACAAAAAAACACCAAATGCCCACCCAAACATGTGAAACTTCAAAAAATCATCCTTAGAAGATTCCCAAACCCTAAACATTCCTAAACCCCATATATGCCCTGAAAACACCATGAAAGCCCTAAGAAAACCTAAAATGCTGGGGGAAAAAAACACATATAATATGAAAAATGCCCTAAAATCCCTAAGGAACTCTGTAACATCACTAAAAACACCATATTGTGCTGAAAAATACCTATACACTCTAAAAAACCACCCCTAAATCCCTTAAACACTCCCTAAAATCTTATAAAACACCCTAAAAACCCCAAACCACCCGAATGCCCCAAACACACCTTGAACGTCCACAAACAACCTAAAAGCCCTAAAAAATCACATGCCACCAAAAAGCCCTAAATGACCGCAAAATTCCAACTCATAGCCACCCTATAGAGGGCTTCTGGAGCTGTCAGTCTTTTATGGGAACAGCTTTATCGTTCTCCCAAGGAGAAGTTGGTAGGTTTGAAACCCTGACCTCATATTTAGCAGTCTAATAATTGCTGGACAGTGCCACCAAGGCTCTACTGGTGTAGTGGGTTACACATTGGGCTGCTAACCTCAAGGGAAACGGTTCAAAACCACCACCCACTCCTTGGGAGAAAGAAGAAGCTTTCTTTCTATTCCCCTAGATTTCTCATTGAAGGTGTAAAGTAACCTGTTAAATGCTCGCAGTGGCAGCAGCAATGTCTCATAACCATGGGGAAATGTGGTTCAGAAACTTCAGAAGCAAGCATCCACCAGTAGGTGACTGACCAGCAGTATTGACTTGGGCAAAGAGAAGGTGACATGGAAGGGTAAGGAGAAGAATGCGTGCAGAGGGCAGGTTGGCAGCTGAGCCTAAGTCCAGTAGAAACAACAGCAGAATGGCCTGTTCCTGGAAGGGCCACAGGAGATGGTGCGACTTCATGTAGCCCCCACTTACATGTGTAACAGCAGCAATTGCCTGAACACGTGGTCTCCCCAGGGAGGAGCCTTTGTGTGGTGTTAAGATGCTGTTACTGTCTGTTGTACTGTGGTGGCCTGCATTTGGCTGTAATGGTGGAAATTTTGCAGCCAGTAGTTCAAATGCCTGCTGGGTCACTCACTGCAGGTAGACTTCAGCAGTTTCCAGACAGAGACGAGGGAGGAGGACCTGGTCTTCCACTTCTGAAAGAACTGGCCAGTGTGAACCTTGTGAATGGCAGAACACTATACCTGAACATGAGTACCGCAGGCTATAAGGCATGATGGATTGACACAGTGGCTGCAGCAATGTGCTCAAACATAGGATAGTGCTGGCCTGGAAAATAGTTCATCGTCCATTAAAAAAAATCATTATATAGGGGCTCATACAACTTTTGTTGTTGTTTTTCCCTAAGGGAGAGCAGTGTATTGGTACACTGAGAGGTATATAGATCAATGGATTCGAACAGAAAAGCTACACATATATTCACCAGTCAACAGGAAACTAGCCTTCGAAAAAGGACACAGAAATATCCAAAGGGACAAATTCTGCTTGCTCAACAAATGGTGTTGGACAAACTGAGATACCGTATGTAGGAAAATGAAGCAAGCCCCAAACCTTCCCCCATGCACAGAAATTAACTGAAGAGGGGTTAAAACCTGAAAGTAAACCTCCGGGCTATCATAATCAATTTTTCGATGACCTCATCGGTCAGAAATCATTGTAGGAACGCCAAAGCGTTCTTGTGTTCAACGTCTACATACATAGCAGGTGCTCCAGTAAAGGGGAATCTTGGTGGAGCTGGCTCATCCATTCCTGAAGAGAGTAGAGCACCACGTTGGCCCATCACAGAGCTCAGGTGTAGAATCTTCCTCACTGTCATTCTTTATCTCAGCAGTGTCAGTATTGGATTATGAATTTCCCAAAGAACCAGTATCGCTCAATTCTGTGCACAATGCTGACTCACTCTCACTGTTATTTCACTGGTCTAAAAACCCATTTAGGTTAAAATGACACTTTTTTGATGCCATGACCTAAAATTTTTAGTGAGAAAATGTTCCTAATGACATTACTTGGGTCTTCCTCTAATCCTGATGCCATGTTCTTTTTCACATAGACCAGCTTCTTGTATAAATTGCTCAGCATACAGATGGAATAAGAACAGTGAAAGGATACAACCCTGATGCACACCTTTTCTGATTTTAAACCATGCAGTATCACCTTGTCCTGTTCACAGTCTCACCTGGTTCTATCTATTGGCCTTTGTATAAGCTCCATATGAGTACAATGAAGTGTTGTGCAATGCCCATTCTTTTCCATGGTATCCCCAAGATCCACGTCCTTCCACTCGTGGTTTCCAGAACGTGGGGTTGGGACAAAGCCTGGATAGTCTCATGGCAAGACCAGATCAGGAATGGAGCTGAGCCGGGAGCAGCTTTATTTGCTTGCTCCAGGGAAAGTCTGCCAATGTGACTAAGCCTCAGGGGCTTTCTACAAATGATAAAGGTGAATCCCTCTCTCGTTACCCACTGATCATCTCTGAGCCTCTTGCTCTCATATCCCTTGCACAGACCTCTACCATTAGATGGACAATTCGGTAACGTTTGAACACTTTTCTGATGCTGAGCCTGGGGAGCAACTAATAGCTGAGTAAATATTGATTGAAAGATGGTGAGTGGAAGAAAATAGCTTTGCCAGGTCAAGGTTGTGATGGAGATGAGAGTGTTACCAAATCCTGCTGTCCCCATGGTGGGTTTGCTGTATTGTGCCCAGTCCTGAAAGTCTGAGCCAGGGGTTTTAACGTGGCCCCTTTCAAAACATATAGGTGGAATTCTTGGACCATGAGCTGTCCATAAAGCTTTACCAAGGAGATGTCCGCCCTGGAGCGAAACAACCCAAGAACCTAGATCTTCGTGAAGGTGTTGGTAAGGGATGCAGCGGAAATCATAAACTTGACTGAAAGCAAAAGAAACTTTGCCTTCATGTGCCTGCAGCTGGACGAAGTGGTGCTGGAGCACACCCTCCTTTGTGATTCTTCTTGTTCTTTTTATGAGCTGCTCCCTGGCCTGTGTAGTCCCGTAAATCTGGAAACTCTTTGCTGGTGGGGGCAATTGTTATATCCTCCCCCCAGATCCAGATGTCTTGTCCATGGTCAGTGTGCAATCCTTGTTTGCCAGAGGAGTGGGGCATCTAAAGGCAGGCAGGGGTCACATACTTTTTTTCTACACTTTCTAGAAAGACCAGAGCTAAACATCTTGCAGCCCTTTTCATGTCCTCATTCTTTTCTGTATTTATTTTCCATGAAAGAGGAGAAGAAACGCGACAGCATCTACTGACAGCAAGTCAAATGCCATCGTGTGTGTTCAGAGGGCAGGCTGGTTCTCATTTGCCTAACTCATCAGTCCCATCGTGCCATGTCCATGTTAGATTGTTTAGGGAAACAGATGACATATGTTATGATGCTAAATAAGCTGAAACAGTGCCAGGATGGAGGCAGAAGGGTTGTATTTGTTTGTTTTTAAATGAAGCATGGCTTTCTAGTGACTTATTGTGGTGGGGAAGGGGGGCACCGAGAGCAACAAGACATGGCTGTGACAGTGGTCTGGGAATTGAGACAAATCATTGCTTCTGCAGCAGAGATGAGCTGCCTCTGACCTGTCAGTTACTTGAAGGGAGACTCTGCATTTGGTCAGACAAGTCTCAGTTGGAGATGGTACCAGCTTTCCTCCTGAGCCTCTGTGGTTCCCTTTGAACTACACAGGCCCGAATCGCTTTTAGCTGAGCAACAGCAAATGGCAACACAGACTTGCCATATTGCTCTTTTGCGTACACTCTTTAAAAATCATACTAAATATACATGCATCAAAACATTCGTCACTTCCACGCTCTACAAGATTATAATTAAGTGGCATTCTGCATGTTGTTCATATATCATCCTTACCCATTCCAAAATTATGTCATCACCCTTATGGAAGCTCAGTATCGTCTCAGGGATGGCACTTCCCCTCCAGGCCCTACTGGGTTAGGCTGGGTTGACTAGAGAAATAAATCCAAGGACACTCATATAGGTATAAGAAAGACTCCACCTCACTTATTTGTCCAATTGACATGGCATTATGTAACAACCATACTTACCTTCCTACCTATCCCTGGAAACAATTGGGAGATGTTTGTCTCTATTCATTTTCCTAGCCTAGATATTTTTTGTAAGTGGAATTAAGCAAAATGTGTCCTTTTTGAAGCTGATTTATTTCACTCAGCATAATGCTTATGAGGTTCATTCCTCTTGTAGCCTGTGTCAAGAGTTCATTTCTCTTTATGGCTGAGTAGTAGTCCATTGTATATACCGTAGGCAACATGTTTGACTTATCCATTCACCTATTGATGGGTATTTAGACCGTTGACACGTTTGCGAGATTGGGAATAATGTTGCAAGGGCCATCTGTGTATTTGTATCTATTTATGCGCTTGCTTTTAATTGCTTATATCCTTCATTTCCTTTTCTTTCCTTGTTAGACTCAGTATGATCCCCTTCTGCCCATCCTCTAGCCTCACAACCTCTGTGTCTGATGTGCCAGGATCTCACCAGAAGCCTTAACACCAAGATTCTGAGCCCTGACTGACCATTCTGACCATCCAGGGAATTGAATATTCCGGAGCACACAGAAGATGAAGTTATCAAAACTCCTTAGGCATAACCGAACAACTGGAGGGAGTGCTTTATTGGGCTGGGGGGCTGGGGATTATAGTTGTGAAGGACACCAAGAACAATTGTCATTACCTAGACTGTAAAGACTATGTTCGACATCCATGCTGTTGAGTAGCAGCTGGATTTCAGAAGCTCACAAGTGGCCATCTAGGTGGCAAGTATTGTCACCCTCACTCTGGAGGAAAGAGTGGTGAGTGGACCACATGAACATTAGACTTCATGACTCTGAGCACAGAATAACTAGATGATCTCCAACTATCAATTCCAACTTCTTTGAAAGGGATCACATCCAAAGGTCCTAGATAGTGAAGCAAAATTCACAGTCATAAAAGAGACCAGGCTTATTGGCTGGATAGGGACTAACAGAACCTCTGAAACGATGGTCCTTATTCACTAAGTTTGAAAATGAACTCCTACCTGTGGTTCAATATTCAGCCAAATAATAGATTGGTCTATAATGGGAGCAATTACACAAGTGAGGCACGCAAACCTGAAAACAGCAAACCATTTGATCTCAAAAGGGCAGTATTAATCCAAGGCCCAAGTTCAGAAGGGTAGGAAGAGAGGAGGAAGGGAAACAGAAGACATAAGTAGGGAGTGGAACAAGTCATATTATATTGTGGAGATTGCAATAAGTGGCATAAAACACAATGGGTATGAATTGTTGAATAAAAAACTGATGATCTTGGTAAACCTTCACCTAATTCACAATAAAAACTTATGAGAGAGAAAAAAATCCAAGCACCTAGGCTGCATTCCAGGCCAATAAAATCGGACTCAGTGGAGATGGGACAAAGATGTCTTTTGGACAGCTCTCTGGCGATCCCAATGAGCACACAGGCTGATACCCACCATCTGGAAACTATGGGGTAGCTGCTTCTCCGGTAATGCCTCGGGGGAGCGCTTGGGTCCCTCAAAGAATGTGGGATGATGAAGGGGCAAAGGTCATCAAACCTCACCCACAGCTTTACACTGGGGGGCTGCTCTCTGAGGAATGTGGGAAGGGTCCACTTGCATGCTGTCTCTGTGCAGCAGATCCAACAGACTCAACACCTTTCCAAAGCTGGCAAGAAAGTCCGAGAGACTAGATGTGGGCACCACGCTGTGAGTTTCCCAGAAGGCACGAGACAGATCGAGAGCAGTCACAGGAACACAGACTCCTCCGGAAATGCCGCCATGCGCAGAACATGCATCTCTAATTTCATTTCACACTGACTCAAGCATTCAGTCCTTTTTACGAAAACCCAGCTTCTCATTACAGTAACCGGTTTAAAATGACAATCTTCTGTTGAGCAAGTCTAAGAAATGACCTTCCTTTATTTTACATGGTATAAAAATTCAGTTTCCTAGGCCGATGGGCTCAAGGGACAGGTGTTTTTATGTACTAGACATGGCTTTCAAAGTTCTTCAATTGCCTAAATTAATAACGACTTTTTTCCTTTGGCTTTTCTAAGGGACACATTAATTTCAATCTTTTTCTAAGGAAGTGAATCTCTAGCTATCTCATTTGGATAACTTTCTGCCTTCAGAGTAGAATTTGAAATAATCTGCAAGGTTACCCCTTCCCCACCCTGCCCCAGCAGCCCAGCCTCTTTCTTCCTTCCAGCCTCCAGCCAACGGGGTTTGGTTGGGAAAGGAGATGCAGAAGGGAGTCTCTGGATTTTTCTATCAAAAGGTTGGCCACAACCCCCAGTAGACCAAATGTAATTCATTATGGCGGGTTTTGGTTTTACTACATTAAGAGTTATCCTTAGGGAAATTACAAACAAACAGAAATAGGAAGACTTTATATTTTATTAACGGATGTACTGCTCAGTCTCATTATATTTTAAAAGACAAAGTATAAAAAGAAAATCTGGCTCCATTTAAAATGTCCTGACTAGCAGAACTTAAAATACACAAATCTTAACATGAAAGTCTAGATGAATAAATAAAATAAACAACGAAACAGCTTTCTCAGGAAAAGCCATAATAAAGAGCTCGACTATTTTTTGAGCTGTTTAAGATGCTCGTGTTAAAGGGAAAAGAGTATCATTGTTGACTTTGAAATGTAGAACCATTTGCTTAATTCAGTGATGCTAAAATGGGCAGTTTGGCTGAAGAAAGAAATTGGCTTGTAGCATTTGATGAGCAATTTCTTCTTTTGAATATAGAAATGACCAGGGATGCGGACACGCCTTTTATTCTTTTGAGGACCCTCTAACCAAGAAATCTTTTAAATGATCATTACACAGTGAATGCCTGGAGGCTCTGGAAACTATTTATTTTGACATTATTATAAGCTCAAAATGATTCACCAATGCAAAAGAAGAAGAGAAAAAGCAATTAAATACTAAGCTGTAAACACTGGAAGCTTTTCTGTGCTGAAAATAATTGGACAGAGTTTTTTTCTTTTTTTAAGTAATAGTGTCCAAAGAGATTCAATGATCTTATTGCTTATGGATTTGGAGCTTAACTATATTCCTTATTTTAAATTTGATATTAGAATAGCAAGATTATAGACCTTGATACAGTGTGACTTGGAGAAGTATCGTTTCATTAAATTATCAAGTTAAGGCTCAAGGAGCCTGGTGGAATGTGTGTGACCATGAGGCCAGCCAGTTGGAATCCGCTATGGCTCACAGAGAAAGATGCGGTTCTCAGCTCCTGTAAAGATTTAGAACTTCGGGAACCCGCAGGCATAGTTCTACGTTGTCCTTTCAGGGGTCCTCAAACTTTTTAAACAGGAGGCCAGTTCATTGTCCCTCAAACCCGCTGGAGGGCCGGACTATAGTTTAAAAATAAAACTATGCACAAATGCCTATGCGCACTGCACATACCTAATTTGAAGTAAAAAAAAAAAAGGGGGCAAAAACACCCGGCATGCTGAATAAATGTCCTCTGAGGGCCATGTGGTCCGCAGGCCATAGTTTGAGGACCCCCTAGATTGATATAAGTCAGAATCGACTTGATAGTGTTAGGTTTCTGGGGTGGTTGACCTCAGTTCTTGCTTAGCAACGCTGAAAGAATTCATATGGCAGAAGCACTTTTGTAAATCCAAGTGAATGTTATGAAAGAAAGTTTCAGGTATCGCAGTCCCCAAAAGTCCCCACTATCTCCGGAAAGCACGCCGGGCTGCATGGCAGGGGTGGGGAAAGTTTGCAGCTGAATATGGCGGTTTCATGGGAGGAATACCTGAGCAGGAGTGCAGAACCAGCTGAGGAGCCACGGCAGGAACCCCCAAGGGCCTCACCCTCCACTTGCAGAGCACGTGAACAAGGGAGGGCGACAAGGAGCCCAGGCCTACTTCTATCACCTCCCAACACCACTGGAGGGCATTGGTCGATCGTACTGGTTGATTTTGGTGCACTTTTGTGAAGTCCTATTCTGTATGACCAGGTGGACCTTCCACCTGGGTCTACATGACTTGGGTCAGAGCATGCTCAGTTCTGAATTTTGCCATAGGTATCTAATGAGTGTGCCTGATTTATTTCCAACCCCTTTGTTGTGGCCCGGACAGCTCATTTTCGTTTAGTGCTGGCATTTGGGAAGACAAGCCCTAATCTAGCAACCTGTCAATAGCAGTAAGTGAATGGAATTAAAACTCAACTCATAGCCATAAATTCAATTCGGACTCATAGCGACCCGAGAGGACAGGGCAGAATTGCCCCCTGAGGATTTCTGGGGCTGGAATTCTTTACAGGAATAGAAGTCTCTTTTTTCTCCCTCCCAGTGGCTCCAAAGGACTGACCTTGCAAGGAGATGTCCAGCGGGTGCCTGCAGGCTCCTTCATTGAAAATCTCTGCTAGTTTATGAAGCGGGAGGGAAATTTTGAGGAGGCCGTCTGCGGCAGAGTTAACTCCCCATTAAAGCCAATGAGCTTTTCCACATCTCTCAAAAAACAAACAAAAAAACCTAAAGTGACTACTTCAGATTAATATGCTGTAGGTAGAACCACCTCCCACTCAGCAAACCAAACCAATCAACCAACCAACCAAACAAACAAAAACACCCCAAATCCTGTTGCCTTCAAGTCAGTTCTGACTCATGCTCACCCCTTGTGGTATAGAGTACAATTGTTGCATGAGGTTGTCTAGGCTGTACCCTTTATGAAAGCAGATGACCCCTTCCTTTTGTGGTACAGCTAGGTGGATTTGAACTGATAACCTTTATATAAGCAGCCCTATCCAGCGATCTATGTCAACTAAAGTGTCAAAGCATGTAAAGACTGATCCACAACCCCCACTTCTCTCTTCCTCTTCTGTGATGACCTGGAATCCACCTTTTGATCTGGTGGCACCATATTTGTGAAGCAGCCCGAATCACTGACGGACGGTGTGCAGGACAAACACCCTGTAGAATTGCCCTTCCAGCGTCAGAATTTGCATGAACAAGAAATAAACTTCTAGATTTTAAGCCACTGAGGTTTCAGGGGTAGCTTCTTTCTGCAGAACAGACTAGGCTATCCTGCCTGATCATCTCTTCACAGGGTTTTTGTGGAGAGCTACCGGAGCAACTCGATCCAGGGGAGCTGCCAAAGCAGATACCTACACTTTATCTGGGATTGTAGGTTGTAGTACCAAAGTTTTTATTTGCCCGGGAGGCACTGAGTAAATTTTTTTTCTTCTGAAAACAGGACAATATGTAAGTAAGTTTGGAGACATATGTAGCTGGAGCTGAAAGTCCTCTTACCTTGCAGTTTTCTTTGGTAGAGATAGACTTGTTCTTAATGAAACCCATGACAGTCAGTGTCACAAATGACTTCTGAGGAGAGGCCAAACAGCTAAGTCAAGGCCAGCCTACCGTTCTCTTAAATGCTGTCTCATGCTCTCATCTGCTCTGACGTGTTTGCTCAGGGGCATGTGGCAGCCACTGGGCGGGCCTTACCATTGGCACTGAAAATCATTGTAGGGGATATTAGAGGATTTACATCAAGAAGACCTGACTTCCTGGCCATTGCTCGGGGGCCACAGTTCCCAAGACAATCAGTGTCAAGGGCAAAACAAAATAAAACATGACGAGGCCTCTGGGGCTGGGTTGAGCTGGATATGTAACCAAAGCCCCCTTCTACCAGGATCTTCCCAAGAGGAGATTGCTCTTTTCCATAGCTAAACAATTTTGTTTAACACACGTTCTGCTGGGGAACCTTCTGGGAAGCAGAAGAAAATAAATCTGCCTTCCTTTGAATTAAGCTGGGTTGGGTCCAAGCCCTGTGTAGTGTGTATTCTTATCATAACATCTAAAGGAGTCTCATTTCACCATTCTTAGCTATTAAAAAAAAAGTTCCAGGCACAATAATTCAATTTAAAATTACACACCAGGAGTAGTTCATATTTAATACACTTTATACAGGTATTACAGGTACAAGGGACGTACTTGTTAACTGCCAGGTTGCTGGCTTGAACCAACCAGCTACTCCACAGGAGGTACTGTGTTTCTGTGAAGATTTTCAGCTTGGAAGCCCACTGGGAGAGCTCTCCTCTGGCTTGAGTCTGAAGGTGCTTGACAGCAGTAGCCTTTTGTTTTTATAGAGGTATAAAGCTTTCTTTCTTTCTTTTTTTTTCTCGGTATAAAGCTTTTTAGAACAACAAAAACAATTCCTTTTGGAAGTAAGCCAGAGATAAAACCACAAGTTACATGCTTTACTTTTTTTCTGTCCTGCTGCTGGCAGCCACCCTTTCATCGATTGTGCACACCAGCATGGTGGTGAAGTGGTGAACTCTGCGCTCTCACTCCCCTGGCTACACACTCGGTCTCCTCACTCATCGTGTGGCTTCACCCAACGCACGGAGCCTCCTGCAGGCTCCTCACCCTGTGTGTGTAAAAGTGCGAAGGAGACAGACTTCCTCAGAGCTGTGCTTTAGAGAGAATCCTCCTCACATACTCAGCACCGCCTTGAATAGGGCAGCACTGCATACATGACATCTACTTGATGATTGTTGATGGTGTGGTGGTGTGTTTGTATGGATAAAAAAAGAGCCCTGAATGGTTATGTAACAAGTAAGGGAATAAATAGATCTTCCTTCATCCACCTTCATCTTTCATTGTTCTATCACTCCCTGATTGCAATATTAGAGGCTAAAATGGGCAGAATTCCCACCTCTGAACAAAGTTTGTGCACATGGGTGTGCATGCTTGTGTGTCCATGTGAGTGTGCCTGTACAATGTGTGTGCACGTGTGTGTGCACATGTGCACTGGAGCCTGGCAGCAGCAGGGGAGGCGCCTGTCTCTGTTCAGCAGTATCTGACGGCTGCTGCAGGTGTAATGAGAAGTGATTGGTGATCTGTTCAGGGAGCTCCTGGGGTGGACTCAGGGAAGGAGCAGCAAAGAAGACATACTCATCTCCCCCATATGTAGATGAGGTGATGGAGGTGGGCGGTAGAGGAGCAGCTCCTTAGTAATGAGATCACAGGGGAAAGGCCTTAGATGAGGTGCCAGACATCCCTGCTTTCCCAGAGAGGGTGGGGACTGGGAACGAGGCTGCATCCTGCCTAATCAGTTACAGTTGCTCTGTCGCTCTGGGGAGGGAGGCAGATGAGGCAGGGAGCTTCCGGAATCTCTCATCTCCAGTCCTTCTAGGTGGATGTGGGAGCGTGTGAGGACGGCCACACTGGAGGGTCAGGGTTGATCGCCTTGCAGTGTGGAGCCCGGCCTGGACCTGCGTTGTGCAGGGTGACCAAGGAGCTCTGAGGGCAGGGTTCTGGGTGGGGGCTTTGTCTACTAAGACCCACAGCCGCGCCCTGTGTCGCAATGTTGGCATGCAATGTGCAAAGACTTGAGACAATGTGAAATGGACCATCCACTTCACTTGGAAAGACAGGAGGGCTGAAAATCAGATTGGGAGATCTGATCTCGTTTGCTGCACAGTTGTGAGAGGAGATATTCCTGGCTTCTCTCATGTTGGGAACCGGGCATAATCAGCCTGACAAAACCAAGGCCATATTGCCTGCCCAGCAGGGCTAAAGCCACGTCACCTCAACCTTATCTTACCCTGACACACACCAGATGGCCCACCCTTGTCTGCTCCAGCACCGGACATTCCAACTGCAGACTTGCGGCCGCCTGCCCTGTGTGCTCTACACCCCCGCCCTTCCTTTTTTTTATCTCCCCTTTGAACTCCCTTGTTTGCCTCACCCTTTATAGAGAGGCTTGTGTAGCAATAAACTCAGACCTTGACAAGAATCTGCTTGGTCTCGCTCCTCTCTCTCGCCCGTTTCTCTTTCAGGCTGGGTCCTCCTTGGAACCCCTCGAATAACTGAGTCCCGCGGGTTGGGGCACTCTCACACATGAAACTATATTCCTCCTCAGGCATCAAGGAGGTGATACGAATGCTTTGATAGCCTAGTATCTGTCAGCTGGGAGGCACAACATAGTGAGAGCCCTTATTAATCACTTGGAGATTAGCTGAGGGGTGGGAGAAGCCAGGCATGAGGCTTTCCAGGGTTGCTCAGCCTGCACAGGAGTCCTTTCCTGGGTTGGACAGAGGTGCTGCCATCTGAAAGCTCAGATAGAGCAGTTGGAAAATTAACTGACCTGGTACAAGATCTATTTACATATATCAAAAGATCCTGGGTAATAACATCTCATGTTTGTGCAGCATGCCACATTTGTCAAAGGGCTTTCTCATTTACTGTCTTACTTGGTCCTCAAACTAAGAGGCCTTTGGGCAGCTATTGCTGTTTAATTTTGGGCGTGGTAACAGTTTTGGGTATAGTACTGGGCTTGGAATCAGGCTGTGCAACCCACAGCAGGTCACTTAGCTGCTCTGGATTGGCTTTCTTCCTCTACGAAGGTCAGCGCTTGGACTAGACCATTTTCCCAGTGGCAGCTCTGCTGACATTTTGGCCAACATCGTTCTTGTGGGGCTGTGTTGTTCCCTGCACCAGGATGCTAAGCGAGCATCCCTGGTCTCAGCCCACTAGATGGCAGTGGGACTCCCTTCTTCAGAATGTCTCCAGGCATGGCCAAATGTCCCCAGCAGAGCATGCTGCTGGGCTGGCGCACGGCAGGATGATGCACTCAATGAGTTGGATTTTAAGTTTTCAGGTACTTTACATGTCTGCACAGGGAGACTACATCAACAATTACCCAGCAGTCAATGGATCATCACTGACCCTCTCTATAATTCCAACTGAGATCATGAAGCACCGACTGAGTTTCTGAGCTTAGCACCCTGCATGGCACAAGTTGTTTAGCACTCAGCTACAAACTAAAAGGTTGGCAGTTCCAACCTATCCAGAGGCCTCTTAAACAAAATCCTGGTGGTCTGCTTCAGAAGAGTTGGAGCCATGAGCACCCCATGGAGTGAAGAGATATAAACATGAATGTGGATGGGACTCTAGGTATAGCTACAACCGGGAACCATGGAATCAACTACATCATGGAATCAACTTCAACTCCTGGCCTCCTTGTGTGTCCAAGAAGAACTGTGCTCCCCAGGGTCTGGAAAGGCTGCTTGGTCTGAAGTAGATTTGCAGGCCCTTCTTTCTAGGTGCCGCTGGGTGGCCTCAACCTTCCAAGCATGCTATTAAAAGCCAATCCATCACCTGTGTGCATCACTGAAGACACACAGACACAGGGAGCAATGCCCTGGCTGGGGCACTGGATCAGCGCTGGCATGCAGTGAGTGCTGCCCAGTTAGCGAACAGGTCTTCCCTTGGTACTTTCTCAGGTCTGTGTGAAGCTTTCTAAGCATCCAGAGTTCTCGGCCTGATTCTGCTGCCAACTTGCAGTGTGGCTTCGAGCTAGTCTCTTGCCCTCTCTGGGCTTGATAACAAAAGCAGGGCAGGCCAGCCACAAATATCGTGTGGCTAGCAGGGGAAAGCAGTTGAGGACACAATTGCAGATGGAGTTCATCCTTTGGACTCATCGCCCCTACTCCCTAACACCCCCCCCCCCCACTCCACACACACACCTTTTCAACTGCACCAGATGGGTTTTAACTTTCCGGCACCAGAAAAGCACACCTTGAGTTTTTTCCTTTATGGAATGTAGGCCATCCCTGCTTATGTGTCACATTCAGTCCTCGTTCTTCTCCCTACTCTTGTCCCTCCTCCAGTCATCAACAAGTGACTGCAGGGCGGTTTCCCAGCAGGGCTGTGCTCAAAGATTCATAATGCTGGGTTTTCCTTTAGTTCTCCACAGTCTTGAGCTTGGAACAATCCAGGCATTACCTTATCAAATGCTCATTTTAGGGGGGAAGACAGGGGCACTGGAAACACCACATGGGGCTCAATCCTTTTCTGCACGTGTCTGAGGGGTTTCCAGGAGTTCGAATTTCAACTTAAGTGATTTATTTTTTGTTGTTTAATCGCGTGCCTGTCATCTGCTGGACATTTCTTCTACAGTGTTTTGTTGTTGTTAACCCCATTTCTAAGATCAGAGATAGAAGGGTCAGGCACAATAGGCAGTTAAATTGATTCAATCTGGGGTGTGAACCTGCTTCTGTCTGGTTCCTCATAGCCCTCAGTCATTTTAATGCAGGTGTTGTGAAGGGTGTGGGTTCAGCAGCCACACACTGCCTCATCTCGCTTCCTCGTTGATAGGCTGTGTACCCTTATGTGAGTTGTTTAATCTCCTACCAAGCTTGTGAGAGCACTACTTTTATTAGCTTCATTTTACCGAGACTGTGAGAGGTCAGGGGAGCGAAGGCTTACATATTGCCAGGCATATAATATGCTAATGATAGTCAAGATATATAACTAAGCATTTCTCTGTTCTTGGTTCTGTCAGTACCTGGTGTGGCCACAAAGGAGAAACCTGGTTTCCTGCTATTTTGAGCATCTAGTGTGAATGGCAGGAGATAAGTCACAAGCTAATGAACCCTTGTGGTGTAGTGGTTAAGCACCCTGGGCCCGGCTATCAAAAGATATAGTGTCCAGGGTCTTAAAGACTGGAAGATAAACAAGGGGCCATCTAGCTAAGAAACAACAAAGCCCACATGGAAGAAGCCACCAGCCTATCTCGACATGATCGCTGAAGACAAAGCGGGTGCATAAGCAAATGCGGGCATGTTTTCCTGATGTGCACTCACCCTTTACATAAAACTCTCTCTTATACATACGCGTTTCTGTGGATTTGTTTCGCTAAGGCACCCAGACTAACATAAGCAGCATGGAACGCATTTAAGAAGCCTAGACAAGGGCAGGGCAGGATATTTGGAGGGACTGGATCCAGAATTAGAGAGGAAGGGGTCCTGGAGGTGAAACGGGCTGCTAGCTCCCTGTCCCAAGGGGGACAATGAGACTGCTGGCTCCCATGAAGATTTACAGTCTTGAAAACTCCATATAGGGTCACTGTGGTTGGAATCCACTGGACGGCAGTGGCCTTTTGGGATTGAAGGTGGAAGCCACCAAAGAGCCTGCGGGGAGTGTGTGAACTTCTGGAATACAGCGAACAACCTCTGCACATCTGCTTTTCGTGCTGCCCAAGTCATGCATTGACATTTGTCCAAAAGTGAACCATCACAGCTGCTCTCTCAGGAAGCTGGGGGCTGAGCCCGCTGGTTCCACTCTGTCAGCAATTCTGGTCCGGGTACCTGCCCTCTGCCCCGGCACAGGCAATGGGCTTTTGGAAGCAGTGCTCCCTGGGTAGTGGGTGTGATTTGGCTCCTCTGGCCTAACATGATGAATGCTGAGAGGGGGTGGATACTAGGGGGCTAAGCTCCCTGACCTTTCCCTAGCCCAGGGGAAAACTTACTATTTAAAGTAAGTTTTAGACAGAATCTTTAGAAAGATAAATTGTTTACTTAATGCACACAATTACTCCCCAACACATCTGTTTTGTGTCTGCTCAACTCAACCTCATAGGCTATGGATGACCTTGAGCAAGTTTTTAAAGTCACAATGGGTTTCTACCAGGATTGAGAGTTCAGCTCTCTCAACTCTCCAACTGGTTATTAGCACCATAGTCTCATTTCTATTTATGGATTTACTTTGTTTGAGGGAAAAAAGACTCCCAATTCAACTTTATTTTATTAGGAACTCCTTTGCTATGTTTTACACAAGAAAAAGACACAAACCGCTGTTCTGGATGAAGGAGAGCATCCGCATGAGGCCACAATGGTGTCGGAAGGACCCACAGCCACAGTTACTTAAATAAAATGACACTCATTCTGTCCTGCTGACTCTGACTCATAGTGACTCTGTGTAGGGATCCTGAAGTTGCTACCTTTACAGGAAGCAATAACCTCATCTTTCTCCTGTGGAATGACTAGTAACTTCGAACCAGCGATCTTGCTGTTAATAGTCCAACACTATCCAGCATCACCACCTGAGCTCCTGAAAGCTTAAATGAGACATGGAAAACAAACACCTTTGTCACAAAACTGTCCCTGAAGACGGATCAATTCATGGAGTTGCGGGAGGGCCTGTGAGAGCATGAGCGGGACCTTCATTGGGATGTGCACACGACCGTATATCGCTGAGTCTGGCCCGGGGAGTGGACGCAAGCTTTCCACTGCCGGTCAGCAGTAGGAAAGAACTCAATGGTGGCTGAATGTGTGGCCCCTCAAAATGGATTTAGGGTCTCCACATAGACTCTCACTGTGAGCCACAGCCTATTGCTCAAAATTTAAGCTTAAATATGACTTAAATGCCTAACATTCTGTTTCCTTAAACTAGAGTACTGCCAGGATCAACTAGAGGCCTGGATGACCTATCAGGTCTGAACAACGATCTCAAATCACTTCACATGATCCATTCCACCAGTCATGTCACCAGTCACACCTCCTCACTTACCCATTCCAGAGACTGTGCCTGTATAACCTATCGACTAACACATTCCCACATGTTGTGATTATGAAACCAACCATCATGCTGGAATAAGGACCAATCACGATGTAAGGGGCAGGGTCAATGGGAAAGCAAGATAGGGGCTGAGGGGAGCCAAGAGGGTCCCGTCACTCAATCCCTAAACCTGATCTAATGTCACTAGACTGGGGTCTTCCTCACATCTCAAGGGCACCCGATTCATGATTGAAGTGAATTGTGCTTATTCAATCTTTGTTCTGCTTACCGTCCTGCTATGCTGCCTCCTCTTCTTGCTTTATGTGTGTGGCTCCCTCTGTTGTGGTGACAAATGGCTTGAGAGGGATTTGACATAGGGAGAAAGCCCACCCACATCAACTGTCACCAGAAGCAGACACTAAGTTCATTTCTCTCACCTCACAGAACTATGCACATCAGACACTGGTAGAGCTGCCCGGAAGGGGAACCCTTAGTGCAGTGGTTCTCACCCTGTGGGTTGCGACCCCTTTGGGAGTCATATGACCCTTTCACAGGGCTCGTCCAATTCATAACTGTAGCAAAATTACAGTGATGAAGTAGCAAGAAAATCATTTAATGGTCGGGGGGCGGGGGGGGTCACCACAACAAAAGGACCTGTATTAGGAAGGTTGAGAACCACTGCCTGAGTGTGCTTAGGACTTTGCTGCCCTCAGGGTCACCAGACATTCCTGAAGGCAGAGTCACTGCAGGAAGCCCTTCTGGGAAATGCCCTGAAGCCTGGTCTCAACCAACTCCATCCACCCTCACCCTCCTAGATCCTAATCATAGGCTGCATGGAAATGCTCCCTGCCACTTCAAAGACTGTAAGTCCATCGGAGCAGAAAGCCTTCTCTTTCTCCCTTGGAGTGGTGGCTGGTGAGTTCAAACTGCTCACCTTCTGGGTAACATAACCCACAGACCAGCTCCCCCTGAGCTCAGTTAGGTTTGCCACACAGCACACATTGTTGGGAACCTTCTGAAGTAGCTGTGCCATGTGCAGGTTGGGGGATTTCGCACAAGATGCAGAATTCCACCCTCTTTTGGCAAAAATAATTTTTGCAATAGCCTTGTATTCTCTTCTGGATCTGAGTAGCAGCTACTCTCATGCAGTCCTAGCACATACATGCTAGGTCTTACGCCGAGTCTGCTCCATGCTTTCCTGTGTCCTATGTGGCGCTGTAGGCACCCAAGGCATGGACTCTGCAGCCTGGGTTCAAATCTCTCCTTTCCACTTCCTCACTGTGTGGTCATAGGCTCATGGCTTTATCATCCTGTGCCACTGATTTTTCATCTGTAAAATGAGGCAAGAATAGAGTCCACACATAGGCTTCTTAAGTGATATAATTGAATTATTATATACAAAAAGCTTAGAACATTGCTCGGCATCTTGCAAATACTGTTAGGTAGCTTAGCATAGGGAGTGGGTCATCCATTACATATGCTCAGGTTCAAACTTCCGGCCAGGAAGGGGTGGTACACCTAGGTGGGTGTTACACCTGGATTGGCCCATCTGAGCCAGGTGAATTCAATCCAGCCAATGGGGTTGACCAGGACCATCAACCATGCCTCCCTGTGGAGGAATTGAAAAGGCAGGATCTTGACCTCTCCGATGTCTCCCTTCACCCACTTTTCTGTTGTCCGTCCCCCAGGGAGGAGGTCACATGTAGATACTTGTAATCGGTTTCCTCTTTCCAATCCACCCTCCCTCTACCCTCCCAATATCACCACTCACAAATTATCAAGGTTTCTTGAGGGATGGGGGAGGAAGGGGTAAAAATGAGGACTTGATTGATGCCAGGGGCTTAAGTGGAGGCAAATGTTTTGAGAATAATGAGGGCAGTGAGTGTACAATGTGCTTTACACAATTGATGTATGTATGGATTGTGATAAGAATTGTATGAGCCCCTAATAAAACGATTTAAGAAAAGAAAGAAAAGGCAGGATCCTGGAGCCCACGTAGTGACTTTCTCTCCAGCAGCTTCTAGGCAAGCTGTGCAGGGGTGAGGGGCCCTGAGGTGCCTGTGTAAACCTGAAACTTCTTCTCTCAAAAAACTCACTTGGATCACAATCCAGGCTGCGGAGTGAATTCTTTCTCACGCGAAGCCAAGGACTGAGGTATATTTCTCCCACGAGAGATCTAACAATAGTATCTCTTATTATATCATTAGGAGCCCTGGTGGTGTAGTGGACTATGCATTAACCTGCTAATCGCAAGGTCAGGGGTTTGAACTGACTAGCCCCTCCGTGGGAGAAATATGAGGTTGTCTATTTCTGTAAGGCAATGGTTCTCAACCTTCTGAATGCCGCCACCCTTTAATACAGTTCATGTTGTGGCCACCTGCAACCATAAAATTATTTTCATTGCTACTTTATAACTGTAATTTTGCTATCGTTATGAATTGGATGACCCCTGTTAAAGGGTTATTTGATCCCCAAAGGGGTCGCGACCCACAGGTTGCGACCCCTGCTGTAAGGATTTAAAGTCTCAAAACCCCAAAGGGGCAGATCTTTGTCCTATTGGGAGTCAATAAAATGGTAGTTAGGTTTTTTTCTGCATCAGTATCAGATTCTGGTGGCAATCTCAGTCATCCTGCATTGTGGTCTGGTTTGAACTCCGGAAATGACTGCCCTGGTTTGAGGTGAGGGCCACGGTGCTTCAGTGGTAGACCTCTCATCGTCTTTCACCGGGAAGACCCGGGTTTGATTTGCAGCCAATGTGCCCCAGACTGTCAGTGAAGGTTTGTGTGTTGCTACGACACTGAGGCTTCAGTGGTGTTTCCAGACTGAAACAGAATAATGAAGAAAGACCTGATCATCCCCTTCCACACATTGACCTATGGCCCACCACTGTTGGCTTCCTCTCCCAGTCCTGGTGGTAGCACAGATTGGCACAGTTTGCTCCACTGCCCATGAGGTGCCCATGAGAGGCTGAGTCGACAACCACAGTCAAGATCAACAGCTTAAACTCCATTCTGGGTCTATGGAAACAAGAACAACCTTCTGAAATGAGGTCACATTGCTATTTAGGACTGGGAGGATGCCTTTGTGATATGGATTGCACTCTGGATCCCGAGGGGGACTTTTAAACACAGCCACATAGCAGCTCCGGAAATTGTCATAGTGAGAAGGCAGGTTAAAAAAAAAAAAAAAAAAAAAAAGCTTTTACTGGCTTGCTCAAAGGAGGCTGCGGGTAGATTGTGGGGTGGAAAACTCCTCTGGAAATGAAAAGTTTTTTTCCTTACATATGCATCATTTCTTCTGGTCCTGAAAGAAAACACAAAGCAGACGAGAGAAGGAAATGGAGACTAGCAGTCATCTTGTTGGTATTCCCACAGCACCCCCTCCTTAAGCACTTGCTGCCATCTCATCCAACTCCACTCAGTGTATTTCCACCCGGCAATGATGCAGAAATGTCTGCGTACTCCAGTTTGATTGTAGTCGGGCAACGTTTATGGCTTTGACATTCAACTGAGCATGGCAGGACGTCTAGAAACAATTATAACCAGCACCTGCTCTGTCTGTGCTGTGGGCAGGCAGTGACGGATTCCCAGCCTCTGGAACACTAGTGTTCCCTCCCAGCTCAGGATAATGACGGTGACACTCGGCCCCCTTGTTGTCTGGGGAGCTCAAGGAGCTCTCCTCTGAAACCTCAACTTATGGGCATTTCTTTAAGTGAAGACATCAAATTAGTGACTGGAAAGGAAGGCGTAGGAGATGATTATTGGCCACAAGACAAGCCTCAACCGCCTCCAGAGAGCATGTCTCCTAAGTACCAAGTCGGCGGTGACAGCTAGGGGGCCCTGGGTCACCGGGTGGTGTTGAGAGGGGACTCTGGGGCCCCAGCGTTGGACGCTGGCGGGTGCAAGTTCAAGAGGGTCAGGGGCTGATGCCTCCCCATGCCCCTGCCCTCCCCCAGCAAGGGCGCTCTGGGGTGCTGGGTCCTTGAGGCCCCGGCTGGCGGGGCCGCCCACGGTCAAGGCTTCGGGCACAAGCGCGGGTGCGCTGAGGCCTGCGCCGTGCGGGGGTCTGGGCTCAAGCAGGTGGTCGCGGCGGCTCCGCGGGCGGGCGGGCGCCCAGCAGGACGACCGACGACCCCCGGCGCGTCGCCGGCACCCAGCGCCCGGGCGTAGAGGCGGGCGGGGGGCCTGCGCTCCGCTGCCGCCAGGGCCCCCTCCTTCCGCGCCCCCCCCCCCCGCGCCAGGTGAGCCCGGCCTGGGCCTCGGCGGGCGGTGGGGCTGCCCTCTCGCCGCCCTCCAGCGCCCCTCTCGCCGCCCTCAAGGGGCCGGGCCGGGCCGCGCCGAGCCGGGCGGCCGCCGGCCGGGGCTGGGGGTTGGGAGGGGCGGGGGTCACGAGCGGGTCGCTCGTTCGGCCGCAGGCGGGGGGCGTGGCCGGGCGGCCGCGCGCTAGGCCGGGCCAGCGGCCGCCACGCCCTCGGGCTCAGACTCTGACTCCGGCTCGGCTCGCCCTGGCGGCGGTGGCGCCGTGAGGAGGAGTCCGCGCTCCTCTGTGGCGGCGGCGGCGGCCGGCTCCAGGCCGGGTTTTGGCGCCGCCCGCCTGCTGCCTCCTGGCGGCTCCTGAACTCCAGCCCCCTCTCTATCAGCCTCTCACTCCGTCTCAATACGTCTCAAGATGGCGGCCAATGTGGGATCAATGTTTCAATATTGGAAGCGCTTTGATTTACAGCAGCTGCAGGTCAGGCTTCTCTCTCGGCCTCTCGCTCGTGGGTGGGGGCTGCGGGCGGTCGCGGCCTCCCCGGGGGGGCGCCGGGCTGCCTTGCCGCCGGGGAGCCGCGGCGGAGGGGAGGAGGGGGGTGCCGGGGAAAGCGGGGCCGACTCAGGGACAAGTCCCTCTCACTCCCCGGCCCCCATTGATAACTCGCTTGATCGGAAATTGATCCTCTTTGTTCAATTCATCGATCAGCCCAAGATGGCGCCGGGAGCCGCCGCCGCCACCGCTGCCCCTGGTGTCTGCCCCCTCCCCTGGCGCCCCCCCCCCGCCCCCGAGCCGCCGCCGCCGCCGCGGGACCAGGGAGGGGGCGGCACCGGGCGCCTGCGGGGTGTGCAAACAAAACAAAACAAAAAAAAGAACTTGAGGAAAGTTGTGTTTTTCTTTGCTGTCTCATACCCTGTATTCTTTTATCTCCTCTCTGAGATCCTTCTGTAAGGGGATGTCCAGTGCACTGCAAATAGGTTTTGGGTCTATACCCGGCCGTCCCCTCTCATTCTCCATGATAAGATTTTTTTGTTCTCATGATGCCTGTTGCCTTATCCCTTTGAAACTTTGTGATCACACAGGCTGGTATGCTTCCTCCATGTGGGCTCTGTTGCTTCTGAGCTAGATGGTTGCTTCTTTACCTTCAAGCCTTTAAGACCCCACACGCTATATCTTTTGGTAGCTGGACACCATCGGCTTTCTTCATCACATTTGCTTATGCAGCCGCTTTGTGGTCAGTGATGGTGTAGGGAAGGTGAGCATCGTTTAATGCCAATTTAATAGAACAATGTTCTTGCAATGAACGAGTCCTTGAGCAGAGACCCTATGTCCATCTGCTACCTTAATACTAAATCTATAAACGCATGGACATAGATCTATTTCCCCATGCCCCTTTGTAAATATATGTACATCCTTTATTTAGACATCTATAACTGGCCCTTGCTTCCCAGCTCACTCTTCTATACCCTTTGATTTTCCTCTTGTGCCCACTGTCATGCTCAGTCTTCCTTTGGGTTTCAGTAATTCCTCTTGGTTACATTACCCTTGATCACGCCCTACCAGGCCTCCTGCATCCCCCTCACCACTGATTTCCATCACTTTTTGTTCCCTTGTCTCTGGAATTCTTAACACCACTACCTTTCTTCCCACCTCCCTCTCTCGCATGTCCTCCAGGATGTGCTAGTTCCATTTTTTTTTCTCCTCCAGATTGTTCGTTCAGCCTATCTTATTTAGACAGACCTGTAGAGGCAATAACATGCACAAAAACAAGAAAGAACAAAACCAAGCAGCAAAATAAACAAAACAACAAAAATCCAATTACAATAAAAGAAAACAAAGGTCAACAAGATAGAAAAGCTCATAGATAGTTTAAGGACTATGTGTTGGCCTTTAGAAGTGTTTTCTAGTCCAGTCTTTTGGGGCACCAAACCCTGACCCTAAAGTCCACCTTTAGCATTTCCTTGGGATCTTGCTGCTCCTTTTACTTGCTCTTCTGCTGTACCCCCTTAGTGTTATGCCTCGGTGTAGCGAGATCAGTTTGGGGGTAATTCCCACACTGTGTCTCCAGTGTTGTCCCCTCTAGGGCTATGGGTCTTTGAGGGACGTTGTGTCTCGTCGTGGGGCTGGCCATGTGGTCTTCTATGTGAACTGACTTCTCTGAGTGGGAACATCATCCTCAAGGTCTGGTGGGACAGGATGTGCTCCACTCTCCCCTTCTCCCCTTCATCTCTGTGTGCTCTGATCAGATAATGTCTCTGTCCAGGAGATGCAAATTCAATGCTATCCTCTGAAATAAAATCTTTGGGAGGGGTTGTGGGGAATATCTGCTCAGATCTTTGGTGTGTCCAGGAGAGAGGGACTGCTCGGCTGGGCACAGCCACGAGGGGCTCAGAACTCTGGCTCCAGAAAATGGTTGTAAGTTTGGCTTTGTTTTTAACCAGTTGTGTGCCTCTGGGTCAACACCTGTGTTTTTTTGAGTTAGTTTTCTGATCCGAAAAGTAAAGGTACTCCATTGTCCAGACTCCCATGTCACCAAGTGATCGATAGGGGCTAACCAGAGCCTGATTCAAATAGTGTGGATCTGTTAGGTGCCTTCTAGACCTGGGGTGGCGATTCGGAGCCCAGGACAACAATAATGTCCGAGAGGTGATATAGGTGGCTCCAAATTGAAACAGGAAGACCACTGTGGAGATTTTGTCCTTCCACTGATGGCCACAGGCCACCGCCTCACGTCCTGCAAAAACAGTTTCCATGGCTCAACAGCCAAGCCAGGGGCCAGTGCCATAAAAATCATATGGCTAACTGGGACAAAGGGCAGACAGATATTTTTTATCATGATGTCTTGAGAAACCCACCTAACCTCCATGCAAATCTTCTGGTGTGAGTTATTTTTGGAAGCAATCATATGCTGACAGTAATTCAAATCTTTCCTTTTGACAATTTGCCTGTACTCTTTTCTGAACCTGAGAAGGTAATCCCTGTGTCCACTAAGAAATTGACTGGCTGGCCTCCTACTTGGACAGTTAGCCTGGGATCCTGGGGACCAAGTGAAATAGAGCACTGACACCTTCATTCAGCTTCTTCAAGCATTATTGTCTCTTGCTTGGGATTTTCTAGGTGTGGATGAGGCCCGTCCTCTCTATTGGAGGGTTGTCTGCTTCTCCTGGGGTATTCAAGGCACTGATTTTTCCAATGTCCTTCTTTCCTGCAGTAGGCACATTGATCCTGCCCCATGGCTTGGCGGTGCCCACAGGTCAGTCTCTCCGTAAGTGGGCCATGCTCTCCTTTTCCTGAGCCTCTGGGGTCTCTCATGGCAATTACTAGTATTTTAACTAGTTTCTTTGTCTCTGTCGTGGTAGGATCATCTCTGTTGTTACACACCCGCTGAGCCACTTGTACCAAATCACTAAGATTTTTCCCGTCAAACCCTTCCCACTTCTTTTTCATGTCTGAGGCAGACTGAGTAATAAAGGCAATACTTATTGCCCTCCTGTTCTCGGGGCCTCCAGGCCGTTAGGGATATAAAGCCCGTAGGCTTCCATCAGTCACTCTAAAAAGGCACGCAGACATTCTCTTGTAAGAGCCTGAAAATTCTCACTGACCTTAGATAAATTCATAGGTTTTCTAGCTGTTCCACTGAGGGCCTGCAAGAGAAACTGGTGATACCTGGTTAGGCCTTCTGTGCCTTGCAAGGAGTTTGGATCTCACATTTTTCGTGCAGTGGCAAAAAGAGTTTCCCTCACATGGGGAGTGCCTGCTGTCTGACCATCATGTCCATTGACTGCTTACTGGGCCTCTCTCTGGCAGGGCTACTGTACCTGTGTTGTGAACAGCACCTGGAGAAGTTGCTGGCAATTTCTGGAGGTGGGCTAATGCATATGGAAAACCGTTTCTATCAAGGAATCAGACCTGCTTTGTCAGAAAAAGGGATTTTGTTGATTCCAATTATACAAATCACTGGAATACAAGGGGATATATACCCAAAAAGGGACTCAGGGGTCTTCCCCAGGTGTTGGGGCTGCTTGCCTTGAGTGTAGAATGGCTGCTGCCAAATCATCCTTCTTGGGGGGTGGGGCGGTCGAGATCCCATACCAGCCCTAGTGTATGTTGGGGTGTGGACTCAGAAAGGAGTTATGAGTATTTCTCTCTCTCCAGCCCCATGCACCTGACAGGGTGGCAGTGATAATGAAGGGTCGTAAGCTAGTTCTCCCACTCCCAGAGTCCTCCTGCAAAAAGGAATAAAGCCGAGACAGAGGGGTATGGGGAGGGGTTGGGGAAGGGCAGCCTCCACCTTAGTGGTTTTAGGACCTTGGGTCTATTTTTTTTCTGGTCCTGCCATGTTTCCTGAAATCTTGAAACAAGAACCCTTTCTGTTGCAGGAGGAAGTAAGTCTTTTGTTTATGCTGGCTTATTAGTGGCAATGTCATTCCACGCATCAATTTTAGGGATCAGATAGGGATGTCCTGGTTCCCCATAAACATAACTATGAACTCTGAGAAATAGGGGAAGGGAAAACGAGTCTTGCATGGGCAAATCAGGAACTCCTTCTGTCCAATCACCTTTAAACAAATTGCGGAGTCTCCAGGCTTTAGGGCTGAAACTACATTCTCTTTGTGAGCGCCTAGAGCAGGGGTCCTCAAACAATAGCCTGTGAGCCACATGCGGATAGCCGAGGACCTTGATCCTGTCCGCCGAGTGTTTGTGCCCCGTTTGTTTGTGTGTTTTTTTTAAACTTCAAAATAAGGTATGTGCAGGAAGCATAGGAATTTGTTCATAGTTTTATTGAAACGATAGTTCGGCCCTCCAACTGATCAGAGGGACAGTGAACTGGTCCCTGTTTAAAGAGTTTAAGGACCCCTGGCCTAGAGAAATCAGAAATCCGTAGTTCTGGGGAGAGCACTCCTGTTAAGGAGGTTTCCTTTCTAAGCAAGCCCAGACAGTGGCAATTGGATCTCGGTGCACCTCGAAATGTTGTAGCCACTCTCCATTCCCAGAAAGAAAACTACTCCGACCGCTGGCAAGTTCAACAGAAAAAGTTTTTTTTCCTGAGCAGCCCCAGTCTAATTGTCCAAAGGTTTTTATACTTTTGCAATGTGCAGGTGTGCAAGCAGGCAGAGTAGAGAAGCAGGGTGTTGCAGTTAGTCATTCTTAGTTGAACAAAGACTGCTCTGGTCGCTCTCGCGAATCTTCTGAGCATCCATATCCTTTGGGACATTCCCTTGGGCACATCTGCACAGCCTACCTCCCCTATATCAGCTAGTTCATTTACAGTTCATAGCTACTTTATTTACTTTACATGGTGCCTTCTGTCAGCTCATAATGGCTTCACTCTTGTCAAGGCTGTTTAAGCTTTTCCCAGAGATCCTATATAGCCGCCATTGTGGCCATGGGGAAACGGGGCCTGTGACCCTGGCCAAGATGGTGCCCACCAGCCCAAACATGTGGAAGGGCACTGCCTAGGGAGCTGGTTGAATAGACCTGGGAGTTAGCCCTGCCTTGTCCTGGGAGCCAAATATTTCCCTTTTCCCCTCCATTCCCTTTCTCCTGGCTTTTCAAACAAGCTGCTTTAGCCCTATAATGCCCAGCACAACATTTTTATAACATTTAATTGAAACTTATCTAGTACCAAACTTATAAATTATCAATGTGACAATTTGGTTACATTTCAAAAACATTGCACGTTTTATATATTTGAATGCCATATATACATATTGATAACTATGAAAGTAAAGAATAAAAATGTTTAAAATTATTTCCTGAATTTAAAACTTGAGGCGTTATAGTGTTAGTGTTCTACCAGTGTAGGTTTGTTCCTTGTTACAGGCTGGTTTTCCGTGGCCCAGGCTTAGGCCAATGGCATATGGAACCCTTCCTGTGTAACTGTTACCTTTAGGCTTTCAGTGTTGCTGCTTAAGGCACTTTTGGGGAAAGCTCTTACTACACAGTTCCACTGCCACGATGTTCCAGACAGAAATTCCAATTCCCTTAAGGTTCCCTGAGCTTCCAGATGCCCCTTCCCTTCAGAGATTTGAGAGTCTGCTCCCGCCAGCAGGCATCTTGGAGGGCCGTGGGGCCATTCCAAGCAGTGGTTCTCCTAGCTTGTCTAGAATAATGGTTGGACTTAAAGTCGACTTCAGTGAGTTGTCTTTGATCCCTTACTTCTTGCTGGGGCATCTTCCTGAGGCAACAGATTCAGGGCAATAAAGGGCTCGCTCTCAAGTGGGGTTTATTGACCTTGAGGCAGCAAGCTCTACATAGCCTTCTTTTGTGCTTTCTAGATGGGACTTAGCAGCTTCATACTCAGGAATTGCCCCCTTGCATGAATCCTGTCCAATTGGGATAGAGTTGACACAGAGGCTAGACAAACAAAAGCTGATACACTATGCAACTTTATTTGAGAAAGGAGAATGGTGGCCAGAGAATGGTACACTTTCCCTTCTAACCCTGATTCACCTGGAACAGTTTTGTAAAGTGATTGGAAAGTGGGCCGAAATGCCAGAAGTTACAGCATTTCTCCTTTTGAGGAGCAGTAGAGACCTTCATCCCCAGTGCACCCAGGAACCCCCTAAGGCAGGCATCCTCAAACTGTGGCCCGTGGGGCACATGTGGCCTGACGACATTTATCCCACCCTCAGGGTGTTTTTGCTGCCTCTGCATGTCCTACTTAGTAGCCGATTCGTGCAATGTGCATAGGAATTTGTTCATAGTTTGGTTTTTTTTAACTATAGTCTGGTGCTCCAACGGTCTGAGGGACAGTGAACTGGCCCCCTGTGTAAACAGTTTGAGGACCCCTGCCCTAAGGGATCCTGGACTTAGGGGTTACTAATCTCCCAGCCCTGAAACATCCCTGAACATTCTACCCGTTGTAGGAGGCACCATGGGAATTTGGTCTCTGGGTAATTTACAAGTCTTTTATTCAATTTGAAGCCAAGAAAATTAAAAATGACTCAGACACTTACTTTCTTTTGATCCCTGTTGACTCCCGCTGTAGTATTCCAATATTACAATTTAACGCTATAACGCATGACCTTTTCATTCCATTCAATTAAATGTGTGTGTATAGATAGATAGATAGATAACTATGAAAGTAATTAATGAAAACAAAATTTGTTTGACCAAAGTTAATAATTGAGGGATAATAGGATTAAATAGAAGCATGGTTCTTAGCAGAGGGTCCAAACATTAGGATCATAAATGAAACAGTGATCTCAGTGCACCCAGTAGTTCCCAAACCCTGTACCCTCATAGGGGAAATTGTGGATGCTTTTACTCCCGTGCCTATACTTAGAACGAACAAACACACATGCCTGATAATCCTAAGATTTTTTTTGTTTCCTGTGACACTCACCTAATTTCAAGGGCACTGCCACCTCACAAGCCTAGCCTTGTCTCAGTTAAACTATTCACCCTCTTGTCCGTTTGTTTGTTTTTCCAGAAGTTCTCAAGTTACCAAGCCCTCTGAACCAAGTGTGTCACCTCTAGGACCACCATCTCCTGGACCACCTCAACCTTATCCATCCTAGACCTGAATGGACAACCCCTCCCAGCAGAGTAGAAAGGGTATGGACCCAAAGCCCCACTTCACCCTTTTGCCAGCAGGAAGGACCTAAAGATGTCGTCGCCTTGTACCCCAAAGATTTGGGTCCATATCTCTTCAGGGTGTAAATTTTAGGTAGCTAGCATAGGGACTAGGTTGTCCATGATACATGCTCAGAGGGCCAAGCTAGCCACCCAGGAAAGAGTGGCACACCGAGCGTGCTCAGAGGTCCAGGTTTCCAGTCAGGAAGGCCAGGTACACCTGGGTGGGTGCTGCACCCACATTGACCCACCTAGGCCAAGTAAATTCAATTCAGCCACTGGGGTCCACCAGGGTTGCCTACCATGCCTCCCTATCTCTCCTAAAACACAATTGGATCACAAACCTGGCTTTGGCGTGAATTCTTTCTCATGCAGAGCCAAGGACCAAGGTATATCTGTCCACAGAGAGAAAAACCTAGGAAAGCTCTTTGGAGGCAGCAGCACTGCACATGAGTGGCTATTGGATACTGTTTAGATGCATGGCTTTCTATTTGGAACTTTTTTTTGTCTCACCTGAATGGAAAGGAAGAGGTAATACTTCTGGATCACACAGTATCCATGTCCACAAATGAGCTGCTCATTCCACAGTCCTGGCAGTGCCTTTTGAAAACCCTCTGCTTTAGAATGTCACTCCTTGAAGATGGCAGTGGGAGTGGCTGGGGCCAAGTATGCTGCCTCTTACTCCCAGTTGCAGGTTTCTGGATGCTGATTGTATCTCTTACAGCATCAATTAGTGGGCTTGTTGTCTGCCTCAGGCTTTGTTCACAGAGATCCTCCAGCTAGGTGGTGGTGTGTGCGCATAAGCAGAGGCTTCCTGCCAATCCCCCATGAGTAGTAGAGCTCCCATGGTGTGGACTCCATGAAAGCCGTGCTCCAGCCAGCAGGATTACAAAGGAGGGTGGGCCCGGCAGGACAGGAGGGCCATTGCCCCTATGGAATGACCTCAGAACCCCGCCTCCCTCCCTGTCCAGCTCCTGGGACTATGGGCCCTAAGCTTCATGCCTGACTCAGGAATAGACACAGGGTGAGGCAACTCCAGGAGGTGATTTTGCTGATCTAATCCAGCCTGAGATCATCCTTGCATGTGCCCTCTGTCCAGACCTTTTTTTAAATTGTTCATGCAACACTAACCACAATGCATATATACATCGGTTGTGTAAAGCACATTTGTACATTCATTGCCCTCATTATTCTCAAAATATCCACTCTCCACCCCACCCAAGCCCCTGGCCTCAGCTCCTCATTTTTCCCCCTCCATTCGAGCTACCCTTGATAATTTACTAATTATTTTCTCATATCTTGCACTGTCTGATGTTCCTTCACCCACTTTTCTGTTGAGGTTAAATGTAGATCCCTGTATACGGTTTCCGTTTTCCAACCTACCCTCCCTCCACCCTTCCCGAGTCTGCACTCATAACACTGGTCCTCAAGGGCTCATCCACCCTGGATTCCCCATGTTTCCTGTTCCTATCTGTCCAAGTGTACATTCTCTAGTCTAGCCTGATTTGTAAATTAGAATTGGGATCATGATAGTGGGAGATAGGAAACATGTAGGAACTAGGGGAAAGCTGTGTTTCATCGTTATTATCTGGTACCTGTCTTGGTTTATCTCCTCCCTGACACCCTTCTGTTAGGGATGTCCAGAGGACTGTAAATGGGCTTTGTGTCTGTACCCAGCACTCCCCGCTCATTCGCAATGATAAGATTTTTTTTGTTCTGATGATGCCTGCTACCAAATCTTTTCAAAACCTCATGATCACACAAGCTGGTGTGCTTCTTCCATGTGGGCTTTGTTTCTTCTGAGCTACATGGGCGCTTGTTTTCCTTAAAGCCTTTAAGACCTCACATGCTATATATTTGATAGCTGGGCACCATTAGCTTTCTTCACCACATTTGCTTATGTACCTGCTTTGTGTTCAGTGATCGTGTAGGGAAGGTGAGCATCATAGAATGCCAATTTAATAGAACAGTATTTTTGCAACGAGGGAGTCCTTGAGCAGTGGCCCAATGTCCATCTGCTACCTTAATACAAAACCTATAAATATAGGGACATAGATCTATTTCCCCATGCTCATATATTTAAATATGTACATGCCTTTTTTTAAACCTCTATAATTGACCCTTGCTTCCTAGCTTGCTTTTCTATTCCCTTTGATTTGCCTCTTGGGCCCACTGCCATGCTCACTTTTCATTTGTGCTTCAGTAATTCAGTAATTCCTCTTGGTTCCATTGGTTCCATTTCCCTTGATCACTCCCTACCAGGCCTCCTACATCCCCCTCACCACCGATTTGCATCACCTGTTCTTCCCTTTTCTCTGGGTTTCTTAACACCACTACCTTTCCCCACACCTCCCTCTCCCCCATGTCTCCCCAGAAGTGTTGGTCCTGTTTTCTCTCCTCCAGATTGTTCGTCCAGCCTATCTTATTTAGACAGACCTGTAGATGTAATAACATACACAAAACAAGACAGAGCAAAACCAAGCACTAAAAGCAACAAAACAACCAAAATCCAATGACAATGAATGAAAACAACTCAACAAGAAAGAAGTGGCTCATCGTTAGTTCAAGGTCGGTTTGTTGGCCTTTAAGAGTGTTTTCCAGTCCAGTCTGTTGGTGTACCAAGTACTGGCCTCAAAGTCATCCTTTGGCATTCCCTGGGGACCTTGATGCTTCGTTTTCTTGCTCTTCTGCTGTACCCCCTTAGTGTTATGCCTCGGTGTGGCAGGATTAGTTCGGGCGCATTTCCCACACTGTGTCTTCAGTGTTGTCCCCTCTAAGGCTATGGGTCTTTGAGGGGTGTCTTGTCTCATCGTGGGGCTGGCCATGTGGTCTTCTATGTGGACTGGATTCTCTGAGTGGGAACATCATCCTCAAGTCCTGGTGTGCCCGGGCACATCTTGTTTCATTTGAATCCCAGTTTTACCTTTCCTCCTTTCTGGGTTCTGAAGCATCAGATGGGTGCCAAACGCTTCCACGGACAACTAAAGCTGAACAAGGTGGAGGCAGATGAAGAGCAACGGGAGGTTGGTGTTTGGGAGACTGAATACTTGGGCTTCCTAGGCCAGTCCAGTTGGTGGTTAGAGCCCTGTTTCAGATTCCACTGTAATCTCCTAGTGTCCAAGGACCAAGTGGCTCCTAAGTCTAGAATTTCTGTTACATGTGTCACCAAGGAGGAGTTGGGCTAAAATGCATTGAAGAATAAAGCAGGAGCTTGGCTTATGAATCCACTCTCTGATTCTGAAATTTCAAAGGCTCCGTGCACAGACATTTCAACACTGAAAGCACAGCAGGGAAAACCAAAGACTTGGGCTTCCTCCTTGTCCCTCTTTTCGGGCTTTTACGGTTTTCCAAGGCGCCTCCCTGAGCCGAGTGTTGTATAGGTCAGGTTTAAAGATGTCCTAGTTCCGAGGGACTTGCTGTTCTGCTTTCTTTTTCAGGGAGACCTGGTTTCTTGTCTTGTGGCCAAACACAGAGCACAGATGTCTGTGGGCCTCCTCCCTTTCCCCTGACCTTTGCTCTCTTCTCTGGATACACTACTGACCTGTTCTCCCTTACAAGATCTGAACTGCTCACAAACTTCGATGAATTCTCATCCTAGCAAGAAGCATCTGAGCATCTTATTAGAGCCTGTATGAGTTCTGTTCTGGATGCTTATTTGTGCAACTTCAGGGTCTGGCATGGAAACATTCCATGTCCACAGACCCACACAAATAATATAAACTCCAACAGTAGTTTAAGGTTTAAGGTGGTAACAGGGAACGCTGGGGCCTGTGGCTCCTGGTGAACCTCACAGGCTGTCTAAAGGGGCTACTTCCATCTCAATGTAACCATACATGAATGTAGACCTGTTAGGTAGCAAGACAAGGGGTTGTTCCTCTCCATGCTTAGGGGGCCCCCTACAGGAGGTTGGAAGCCAATGCAGGCTAAAGGGCATGCACCAATTCAAGGCCAAGCCAGGAGAGCTTAATTGACGCCTCACAGCTGAAAGCCCTTAAAAGGCTGGAACCTTCCCTTCAGCTGCTTCTCTGCCTTCCGCTCAGCAGGGCTGGGTGTGCAGTGTCATGAGGGTGCCCGTGTTCAGTTAACTGTAACGCCGGAACCTTCTTCTCTCCTGTATATAAACCCACTCGGATCACCAACCAGGCTTTGGTGTGAATTTCTTTCTAGTGTGTAGCCAAGGACCGAGACATTTCCCACCCGAGAAACCTACAGACCCAGACTTACAATAAACCCATATGTGTGTGTGTGTGTGTGTGATACACACACACACACACACACACACACACATATATGGCAAGAGGTGAACAGGTCTAGCCAGCAATGGTGAAGAGGGCCCTGGGATTGAGATTGAGAACGATTCTGAAGTAGAATCCATAACCCTTAGAAATGTATTGGCCTGCTATACCAATCCAATTACCCTCAACCTTCTTCAAAGAATTGGAAAAACTGACCACCAACTTCATATGGAGAGGGAAGAAACCCAGAATTAGCAGAGAACTCCTCAAGAAGAAGGACACAATTGGAGGACTCGCCCTACCTGATTTCAATGCCTACTACACAGCTACAGTGGTCAAAACAGCATGGTACTGGCACAATGATAGACACTCAGACCAGTGGAAAAGAATAGAAAGCCCAGGAGTAAAATCATCAGCATATAGACAACTGATCTTCGACAAGGGTCCCAAAAATGTCAAGTGGGAAGCAGATGCCCTCTTTAATAAGTGGTGCTGGAAACAATGGATATCCACATGTAGAAAGTTGAAATAAGACGTCTACCTCACCCCATGCACAAGAATACACTCAAGGTGGATCACAGATCTAGAAGTCAAACCCCAAACCATCAGGACCATTAAGGAGGGAATCGGGACTAATCTCAGCGTACTGGCCCAGGGAGCACATAGGCTCACTGCAACAGGGAAGGGGACACACACAGGTGAATTGGAAATCGACAAATGGGATCTAATAAGAATAAAATGCATGTGCACCTCGAAAGACTTTGCCAAGAGGGTGACAAGGCAACCCACAGACTGGGAGAAGATTTTTAGTAATGACACATCAGACAAAGGGCTCATTACTAAAATCTACAACACCATCGTGACCTGCAAAAAGAGGAAAACAGTTAACCCCCTAAGGAAGTGGGCAAAAGAAATGAGAAGAACTTTCACTAGAGAGGAGATCAATATGGCCAATAAACATATGAGAAAGTGCTCAAAGTCCCTTGCCATAAGAGAAATGCAAATCAAAACAACCATGAGATACCACCTAACACCCCTGAGGCTAGCCCAGATCAGTAAATCAGAGAGCAACAAGTGTTGGAGGGGCTGTGGTGAAGTAGGAACCCTCCTCCACTGCTGGTGGTCGTGTACATTTGTACAGCCACTGTGGAAAGCAATCTGGCGATACCTAAAGAAAATGGAAATTGATCTACCTCATGACCCAGCCATCCCTCTACTGGGCATATACCCGGTTGAAGCAGCAAATAAAACACGACCAGTCATATGCGCTCCAATGTTTATTGCGGCACAATTCACAATGGCAAAGACTTTGAAACAGCCTAAGTTTCCATCGACAGATGAGTGGATTAGCAAACTTTGGCACATACACACAATGGAGTATTATGCAGCACTGAAAAGCACCGATGAGCACATGAAACACGTTATTTCATGGGAAGAGCTGGAAGGAATTATGTTAAGCAAGGTAAGCCAGACCCAAAGGGACAGGTACAACACGAGTCCCCTGAGGTAAGTACAATCAGCATGACAGAAATAGAAGAATAAACATCCATCCCACAATAAACGGGAGGAAGCATAGATAGTTGGAGGGAGGACAGGCCACACCTAGGGAGGTACATAAGAGCCCAGCATAAAGAAGGGGTAGTGGGGTAGGGAGAGGGAGAACCGGGAGGGGGAGAATCCGAATGGATGGTATGGGGGGGGGGCAGGGTACTAACCCACCCGGGGGAGAGTATCGGTTATGTCCCCACAGACTTGGAGCATGCATACGGACCCCAACACGACACACCAAACAAGGAGGACAATGCAAAGTACAGAGGTCTACACAAAGAGGCTGGACGACAAGCCGGCCCAAACCAGAATTAGGCCGACCCCCACACTCGAAGGGAATACCACAGAAAACAAAAATAGATTGTCTGGAGTGGGAAAGGAACTGACCCACCACACCACATCCAGAAGGAAGCTGAAACAAAAGAAGGAGAAAGGACATAGTGGAGTACACCTGAGTCCACCAAGCCCAAAGTCGATAGACCAGCTAGAAGAGCCCATCATACAGAGAGGACCATTCAGCTGACCACACTACGAGATATGACATCCTGCACCAACACATGGCCCTACACGGGACAGCACCTGAGACACAATGGGGGATGGGCAACTGAGCTGACCCCACCACACTGAGGCAAACACTGGGGACATGCAATGGAGCAGCGGAGGAAGCAGAGCAAAGGGAGCCCGAGGGAGTAGAAAGGATGGTCTTCTGGGCCAGGACGTGGCACCTCACAAGCTACACCTAGAAAACACTCCTAAAGGCCAATGAAAGGACCTTGAACTACTAGCAATTTTTTCTTTTAATATTTGCTATCTTTTTGTTTAGTCTTTTTAAATTTGTTTTGTTTTTTTACCCAGTAAATTTTGTATGCTAGTGGCTTTTCTGCTTATCAGCGTGTCGATGTTGCTTCTGTCAAAGCCATGTTCTTATGGGCCACTTGGGCGCAGTCAAAGTCATATCCATTTGTATGCACGTATTACTATGTCAGCAGGTCCACCTAGACAAGATAGGCTGGACAAATAATGAGAGAAGAAAACAACAGGACCAACGGTCCTGGAGGGACATGAGAGCGTGGGAGGTAGGGGAAGGGAGGAGGTGTCGCCCAACACAGGGACAAGGGAACAGCGAATGGTTCAAAACCAGAGGAGGGAGGGGAGGGGAGGACTGGAAGGGAGTGACCAAGAGCAAGGTAACTGAGAGGAACTACTGAATCCAGAATGAAGGCTAAACATGGTAATGGGTCGGGAGGAAAGCGAAAGGAAATAGAGGAAAGGAGTAGGAGGCAAAGTGCATACAGAGAAGCCTAAATACAGACATGTACATATGTAAACATATTTATGATTATGGGGGCAATAGATTTATATGCATATATTTATAGGTTCAGTAGTAGGGTAGCAGATGGACATTGGGCCTCCTCATGCATAATCCCCCAATACAATAGCACCTCACCCTGCTAAGCAGCCATTGCAGGATACCCATCTTCCCGACATGATCACTGAAGACAGCCGTGTGTGTAAGCAAATGTGGTGAAGAAAGCTGATGGTGCCCGGCTTATCAAAAAAAAGATATAGCGTCTGGGGTCTTAAAGGCTTGAAGGCAAATAAGCGGCCATCTAGCTCAGAAGCAACAAAACCCACAGAGAAGAAGCACACGGCCTAAGCGAATACAAGGTGTTGAATGGACCATGTAGCAGATACAAAGGAACAAAATCAATCATTGTGTGATCACCTCTCTTACATAATGGCTGAAGACGAAAGTGTGCATAAGCAAGTGTGGTGAAGAAGGCGGATGGTGCCCGGCTACTGAGAGATATAGCGTCTGGGGGCTTAAAGGCTTGAATGCAAACAAGCAGCCATCTAGCCCAGAAGCAACCGAGCCCACACGGAAGCAGCACACCAACATAGGTGATCATGAAGGACAGAGGAGACCAGGTCTCCAACATCAAAGGTGGGGTGGTGGTGAGAATCACATCACCGTGAAAGAGGGGGAGTGCATGATGGGGACCCAACGCCCACCTGTAGACAGCTGGACACCCCTTCCAGAGGGGTAGTGAGGAGGAGATGGGCCACTCAGGGTTCAGTGTAGCAACAATGAAACTCAAAACCTTCCTCTAGTTCCTGAACGCTTCCTCCCCTCCCAATCATCATGACCCCAATCCTACCTTGCCTTGTGGACCTGGTTATACCAGAGGATGTACAGCGGTGCAGTGGGGATCTGGAGGCACAGGGAATCTAGGACAGACGAACCCCTCAACACCAGCTGTGGGAGTGGCGACACCAGGAGGGAAGGGCATGTAGAAAGGGAGAACCGATCTCAGAGATCTATGTGTAACCTCCTCTCTGGGAGATTGGCAAGGGGGAGGCGGGTGAGGGGAGACGCCGGGGAGTGTAAGATAAGATGTAATAATTATTTATAAATTATCAAGGGACCAGGGGTGGGATCGGGGAGGGAGGGGGATGGGGGGAAAAAAAAGGGAAACCGAGCTGATTCCACGAACCCAAGTGGAAGGTGAATTATGAGAGTGATGAGTGCAACGAATGTATAAGGGTGCTTTGCTCAATTGATGTATGTACAGATTGTGATAAGAGCCTTATGAGCCCCAATAAAACGATTAAAATAAATAAATAAATAATGAAAGAAAAAAAAAAGAAATGTATTGGCCTTAGGGGAGGGGCAAAGAGGGCTGGATTGAGAAAGTCTGTGGCATCCAGTTCTGACTTGACTTTTGGATCCAGAATCTTTCAGGAGTCATGGCCTTGCCCTCCAGCCAGAACTTCCAATAACCGTCTTCTCAGAGCCTTGTTAAATTCTCATAATACGTTACACCTGCCATCCTGTGAGCAGCTACCAAACCCAGGCACTTTTTTCTTTCTTTCTTTTTTTTTTTAACAGGAACAATAAAGTTTATTGAACCGTAGCTTAGTACAGGCGCTGGGGTTTCCCCACGGTGCTCTTAATGTACAAAGCACGGATATTCTGCCAATTCTTCTTCAGCAGCGAAACCAAAAAGTTGACAGCCAAGTGGATGTTGTACACGAGTTCATCATCTGTCATCTTCACATGGCCAACTGCCACTGCCAGACACAGCACCTTCTTCATCTGGAACTTGACGGTGGACTTCACCTCGTCGACCTTGGCCACCATGTTCTCATTGTGGGTCAGCAGGGAAGGGAATTTCCCGGCCTTGTTCAGGCCCGGGCCCAGAATTCGAGGAATCTGCTTGATCAGGGTCTCTGAGGTCAAAAAGGCATCATACTTCTTGACCAGCTTTCTGACCAACTTCTTATTCTTGTTGAGCTTCTTGAGCGCCTCGATGTCCATGTGAGGGATCTCCACGGCCTTCGCTTGTCACAGTGCTGCTGGTCCCCAAGGACACACACTGAGAACTTGGGGCACGGGGTGGACTTAAGCCTGACGGTGCCAGAGAAGCATTTGTCCTTCTGAGGGTCGTAGTTCTTCAGGCTGATCTGCAGCTCCACCGTCTCCAAAAACTTCCGGCGCTTGCGCTGGTTCCTGTGCAGGACTTCCCGCACCGCCTCGTAGAGGGTGTCGCGAGAGACTTTGGTACTCATGGTTCCTAGCGCTGCGGCAACCGGAAAAGAGACCCAGGCACCTTTTTCAAAGACAAGCTCACTCTCTCTACCCTTAAGAGCAGGTAGTTTTTGGATGATGGATATGAGATACCACAGAAGGCAAATCTGTAATCTTCCATGATGCCCAAAACATGCTGTCACAACCAGGACCCATGACAATCCCTCAGTTTCCTAAATTGCTTCACTGTTGCTTTTTAATTAATATATGACATTAACTTGTCATATATTGATAACAGGGAGGACCCTGAACTAGATGAATAAATTAAAGCTCTCCTCATCCTGTGCTTTTATATGAATGTGTTAATTATTTTTGTCATTAGGGAGAATGATGGAGGGATGGAGCAATACCAAACGGAGTTTGACAAAGTGTTGTGTTTGCTGCGGGAAACATGGTGCGTGTCAGATACAATCCGTCACCCAGTGAGTCTGCAATTAACACCAAGGGACCAAGGTAGGATTCCCGGTAATAAATAGCCTTCCTCCCAGATGATAGTAGAGACCCAGCAGGACCCACTGTTGTGTTGTAGCAGTTGTACACGGGACCTTATGGGAGACAGAGCTGGTGTTTGAAATGAGTTTTGTTTGTCCCCAGTTGGCTCAGATTTGTTTTTTAGATAGCATAATCACTAACATTTAAACACAGGGTGATGTCACGTAACAATCTGCAGCTTCTGAGAAATGGAGAGGCCCGACTTTGCTGGTTGACAATGCACCTCTGGAAGACAAGGGGGACCACAGAGGGACTGGGGGGGGGGCAGGCAGATGTGGTGATCGGAGTTTGGAATCCTTGTTTTCCACGTAGAGGTGGCAAGGAGTTCAAGGGTTCAGAAATTGAGGAGGGAAGTTCCAGAAGACAAGTCTGTGTGGTCCATAATAAACCAATATAGGGGTTGAGATTTCAATCCGTTGGCTATTTATTTTGTGCCTGGTAGCCAACCAGCCCAGAATTCCTGACCTCGCCGACCGTGTGAAACAAGGACCATTCCAGAATTACATAGAAGCAAGCATGGAAGCAAGGGCATCCACCACCCTGAATGCGTAGGGGTCAGGAACCAAGTGCTTTCTGTAGAACAGCCCCAGAAGGCAGACCTTTGGCTGGAAAACCTGTTAGGGAGCTAGCATAGGGACTGGCAGGCCCATTACACAAGCTCAGAGGTCTGAGCTACCGGCTCATGAAGTAGAGGCTCACTGCATGCTCAGAAGTTCAGGTTTCCAGCCAGCAGGGGGAGCTACGCCTGGGTGGGCGCTGTACCTGCATTGGCTCACCTAGGCCAGGTGAATTCAATTCAACAATACAGCCAATGAGGTCGAACTACGTCATCGACCACGCCTCCCTAACCGCTCATAAAACTCAAGAGGATCCCAAACCAGGCCTCGGCGTGAGCTGTTTCTGGCGTGGAGCCGAGGACCGAGGCACACCTGCCCCAGGTGAGGTCCAACAGAAGCGGTGATGTTCGAACAGAAGCGGTGCTGTGTGACTGGAAGCTATGAGGTAAGCCGGGCCCAGGAGTGGGCCTTCCCATGCTGGTCTCACGGGTTGTGGGCCCCTCTGGGCTCCTTTCACCTCACCACCCTTGGGAGAATTGTTGGGTTGAGTTCACCTGGCCTAGGTGAGCCAATCCAAGTGGCGCCCCACCCAATACGGTGGAGGCCCCTGGGGACGCTTGTAGCGTATTGCCGCAGCCCCAGCCTTTTGTGTCGGTCTTAGCGCCATTTCTTGCTGGTGTCAGTCTTTGCGCCGTTTCCTGCTGGTGTCGGTCTTTGCGCCGTTTCTTGCTGGTGTCGGTCTTTGCGCCGTTTCTTGCTGGTGTCGGTCTTTGCGCCGTTTCTTGCTGGTGTCGGTCTTTGCGCCGTTTCTTGCTGGTGTCGGTCTTTGCGCCGTTTCTTGCTGGTGTCGGACTTTGCGCCGTTTCTTGCTGGTGTCGGTCTTTGCGCCGTTTCTTGCTGGTGTCTGTCTTTGCGCCATTTCTTGCTGGTGTTGGTCTTTGCGCCGTTTCTTGCTGGTGTGCGGGACTTGATGTGCCTCTCTGTGCCTGCCTTCCCGGGCTGCATTTGGGAGGGGGCTGGGACGCTGCTGCCTGGAGGCTGGGAGGATTTTGACTCCCAAAGCCTTCTCGAGGCTCAGTGTAAAAGTTTATTTGGACTCGAAAACAGAATCAAAGACCCAATTAATTAAGTTTTAGAAGCAGGCTTTATTGCGAACTTGTGGCGGGTTCAGCAACTCAGGGTATTGAGCTATTGAAGCCACGCCAGGGAAAAAATCCTGGCGGCGTTTTTATGCCCACTGCTGGCAGGCACAGCTGGGAAGAATCATAGCTTGGGGGGGGGTGGATCTGCGCACACAGGTGCTTCCAAAGGGAGAAGGTCGTTAATCTTACCTACATATGTCAGGGACGCGTGGAGTGACCATATCTTCAGAAAACCTTCTGGCTTTGGGAGGAGCTGGTTCCAGGAATTTGGGGTTGAGCAGAGGAGGGGAGGTCAGTTAGGGGTCAGTCTTGAGAGCTAAAATGGAGTCTGTTGTGCCAAGACAGGACGTTTTAGACTGACCCTATAGGGAAAAGGGACATTAGTCCATTTCTGTAACTGCTTCCTGTGGGTAGTGGGCGAAGAGCAAGGGGAGGGGCTTTTCCAGGCAGAGTACTGGGAGTTGCGGCCTGGCACAGGGTGGAGAGGTTGTTGTTGCTGGTGGACTGCTATACGGGTGATTTCGCGGAGTCAACTTTGCAGGAGCTGAATGAGACAAGGAGCAATTAAGAGCAAAATTACTACTAAAATTATGGGTTCTAGTATGGGGGCTAGGAAGGAGTACAGAGAAGAGTTCCACCAGGAAGAGGATCCGTCTGTTCTGAATCTGTTGTTTTGCAGCTCACGGTTTAGCTTGTTGAGGGTCTGGACTCTAGTTTCCACAATTCCCAGCTTATTGATGTAATAACGGCATTCCTCCTGGAGGAATTAGCAGGTTCCTCCTTTTTCAGCAGTGATGAGGTCTAAAGTGCAGCGGCTCTGCAAGGCAACTTGGGCAACAGAGGTTGTTTGTTTCTGCAGGGAGGCTAGAGATTTGGCAGAGGCATCGACTGCCAGCTGGAAGCGTGTGGATAACTTGTCTGCTGTGGTGATAGAGGGTCTAAGGGTCCCGCCGCTGAGTCCTACTGCACCTGCTGCTGAGGCTAAGGAGATTCTCACTGCTATCGGAAGAAAAACTGCTCTTTTAGTTTGGCGACTGTATACCTGGATGTATTTGTCCTGGACCTCAGCCGGAGTGTATGTAGTGAGCTGCGGAACCAGAGTGACGGGCAGGCACAAAAGGGTAAGGTAGAACTGATGTTTAAATGCTTAGTGTATAGTTGCACCAAAAGAAAATTTTTTTCTGGCGCTGTTAGTGGTTTGGAGGGGATTTGGGTGACATTACATGTCTGTGTCGATGGATTGGAGTAGCAAAAGGGCACTTGAGTGTTTTCTGGTTGGATGTACAGAGGAATATTGGGGATGGTTATGGGTTTTGTGGTCTTTACGTTGGATGAAAATGACAGGGCAGGACCTGGTACTGCTACCAGAGGAGGGCGTTCTAGGGCTGCACACATGCAGCAGGTGGAGAGGTTGGCTAGTCCAGCAAAGTGGCGATGGCCAGTCCCTGCTGTAGCAGGGTAAGCTGGGAGAAGGGAGACTCAGAAGGTTTAGAAATTTGCTTAGTGAGTTGAAGGTCTTGGATCTGAATATTACAGTGGATGGTGGATTGGACCTGGAGTAGCGACCTCCATACATAGAGTTTGGCGTCTGGAAATTTCTCTCGGCGAGTGGCGTACCACGCTCCTGGAACCAGAGGTGTCCAGCGGCTATCCCAGGGGTCTGGGATTGTGAGAGTGTATTTAGATTTATGGTAGTAGAATCATCCCTGGGGACAAAGGGAAAGGTAAAGTATCTGGCAGGAAGACCAAGGACACCCTACATTTTTCTGTATTCACCTTTTTGCACATTGGGTAGTTGCCTTCTGGTCATACAGGTAGCAAATAATGGGATCAGCTTTTCCTTGATGCCGCTTAAAGTCAGTGAAATTTAAGTATATGGGTGTTCTGCACCCTGTGGGTGGGCAGTCAGCGGTGGCCAGCAAATAATCATAACGCTTAGTGCGGGCGTAATTGGTATAGTTTTCAGTCAAGTAAAATCGCTAGCAAAAGGGGAAATTATGTTAGGTTTAGCTGGCTGGCTTGGTGAGGCGAGTGAGGCGGAGAGACATAGGACCACTAGACTGAGTCAGACCACTGGGAGCCATGGTCAGAGTTCACTGCTGCCTTGACTCGGGACAAATGTACCCAGGAATCTATTCCAAGACCCTTGACTGCCAAGGGAGTAGTGAGCACTACGGTGTAAGGGCCTTCCCACCGGGGTGCTAAGGGTCTGGGTGCTAGGGATTTAATTAACACAGCATTTCCAGGATGCACTGGTTTTTGGTGATCAGCAGAGGTCGGAGATGGTTCAGGGATGGGGGAGTTTTCGTGTTGTCTAAGAAGGTTGCGGAGCAAGGACAAGTATGGAAGGTACGAAGCTAGCAGAGGGCAATCAGTTGCAGGAAGAGGCGAGAAAAGAAAAGGTTGTCCGTAGAGTATTTTGATCATGGCTGGGGTGGATCTGCGCACATAGGTGCTTCAGAGGGGTCGTTAATCTTATCTATATGTGAGGGAGGGGTGGAGTGACCATATATTCAGAAAACATTCTGGCTTTGGGACGAGCTGGTTCCAGGAATTTGGGGTAGAGCAGGGGAGGGGAGGTCGGTTAGGGGTCAGTCTTGAGAGCTAAGATGGAGGTGCAGGCCTCAAAATGGAGTCTGTTGCACCAAGACTGGGACACAGTGGTGTGCTGCGGCTCCGCCAATCAGGATGGCTGGGAGCGCCCACATCTACCCTGTTGGTTTGGGCCGGTCTCTGGCTGGGTGGTTGGCTCCAGGCTGGCTTTTGGCTAGGCCACAATCTGCGGCTTCCATTTTCCCAGCCACATGACTCCACTCCCAGGCAGAATGGCGCCACCTGTGTCTGTTGTAGCTACTGTCTCTTCCCAGAAAGAAAGCCACCCAGACCGCGGGCAAGTTCAACAGAACAAGTTTTATTTTCTGCGCAGAGACTGTCAGCTCTCTTGAGAGGAGACTGAGTGGCCCCCAGTCTAATTTTCCAAAGGTTTTTATACTTTTGCAATGTGCAGGTATGCAAGCAGGTAGAGAAGCAGTGTGTTGCAGTTAGCCATTCTTAGTTGAACATTACCTGCTCTGGTCTTTCCTTCTGTACATTCCCTTAGGCTACGTCTGCACAGCCTACCTCCCCAATATCAGCTAGTTCGTTGACAGTTCATAGCTAGTTTATTTACTGTTCATAATGGCTTCTATCAGCTCAAAATGACTTCTCTTGTCAAGGCTGTTTAAGCTTTGCCCAGAGCTGCTACATTCCCTCCTCTTCTTAGCCGAGTTCAAATCATTGAATCTGCGGTAGCCAGCCCAGTGTATGGTGGGCTCAGCACTAAGAGTTTTATGGTTTGTACTTTCTGTTTGAGGACTGCCACTAGCTTATTGGTTATTATTGGTCCAAACGTGAGGTTTAGCAGGAGGAGGATTAGGGATCCGGCTAGGGGCGTTACTAGGGTGGTTCGCCAGGTTGCCCAATTAAGTAGCTTTTCAAACCAATTGGTTTCTTCATTTCTTTTCTTGACTCTTTCCTCTAATCTTTTCCTAACCAGGGCTAAACTATCTTTAATGATTCCTGAATGGTTTGCATAAAACAAGTTTCTCCTAATGCCATGCACAACACTCCTTGTTTCAAAAGGAGCAAGTCAAGCCCTCGGCAGTTTGGCAACACACTTCTACAAGGGAGTCTAAGGATCTTTCTAAATGGGAAACATGGTATTTTTATCCCTGTAAATCTAAAGCAATTTGCTGACTAAGAGTCTGATAGTTTAAGTTTCCTTGTATTAAAGCAACTGACCCGACTGCAGCTAATCCCATAATCCCAAGCCCCGTTAACAGTGGGACTGACATTGGGGCTCTTTTAGCTCATCCAGAAATTCCAAAGTTATCCCTACCTCCTTCACCAGAACACAGGTACACTTGAGGAATAACATGCACTAGGACACAAATACCCGGGTCTGCTGCTAATACTGGGGAAAGGAGACAGGGTGCTAGTCCTGTGGAACAAGTAAAGCAAGTACCCGTTGGGGCAGATAACAAATAAGGATCACCATTTGGTTCAATAGGAACAGCTTGAAGGCAAAAATCTTGATATTTTGATATATTAAAGGGATAATTAGATGAATAAAAACAGTCTTCGCCCTTGGTAATCTTTTAAAGTGAGCTAGAGTTGAGTCCACTCTAACCTCACCTACAGACTGCTGCTTCATGTAATCCTTCTTACTAACATTTCTAATTGGATTACGCTCTGCACCAATAGTGCTATTTATAGCTGTGCCTACCGAGTAAGGGGGAGCAGGGTTCAGACAAAGCCAACAATCAGTTGCGAGGTTAGGATTTGAGTTCATAAATTGGAATACAGCATCCAGAGTATCAAACACAGAACCTTGAGGTGGCTCCTGAATGGGAAGGGCCCTTTGAGTTGGGCTGGCAGTGAACGGGAAAGTTACTGAAGAGTCTGGAGGGTGCGGCAAAGGAATCTTAATGACACCCAGCTGTGGCTCTTCAGGATTTATCACCAGGTTTGGGCCTATTTATGGACAGGAAGTTGCCATATTTTACTTTGCTGCATAGTAAAGGTTGTCCCGGGATCTCTATCATTTACATAATACTGAATTCCCCATGTGTTCCCAGTGAACCCAATAACGCTTGAATCCAGTTCTTATTGGGTTACATTTGGAAACCATACACGTGGTGGGATCAAACCCCTCCGACTTGAGTCCCATTCTTGTAAAAACAATAGGGTCGTCTTTAACAAGTTTCCACCCTGAAGATGATAGTTTCACAACCCTAAGCTGCACAATGGCAATGTCCCTCCCCTTGGCAGTTAGGGAGCCCATGAGCCGGGCATCTATAGAAATGGTGTGTTTGGAGCCTTCTTTCTATAGAGGGTATTCCGCACCCATAGGACGGGATTCCGGTTATGGGCCCCATTGTGCCCTTTACCTTTAAAGGATCCGGAATGCCAGCTCTTTCCTAGCAAATCAAACAAATCAAAGCGGAAACGGGGGTCAGACCCAGTGTAAGAAGTTACATATTCACTGTTGGAGGTTCGAGTAGCAGTCCACAGATGTGTTTGTGGTTGGGCGAAATGGCGGGTGCTGTCAGCAATGCTCAGACAAAAACAATTAAGTTCTGTAAAGCCTTAATTTTGAGGGTTTTTCTGTCTTTCTGAGTGTTCATCTTTTCAGGATATGCTCAGGGAGGGCTTTTTTTGACTTGTGACTGATGAATCCACGGCCCCTTCCCCACTACTTTAATAGCAGTTGGTGTTATAAGTATCACCTAGTATGGGCCAGTCCCCCTAGGTTCTAAGGTCTCGGGTCAGTGCTTCTTTACCCACGTTCAGTCTCCAGGTTGCAAGTTGTGGGCTGCCTCTTCACCTTTCCCTTGGTTGGGCCCAAAATGAAGGTGTCGGAGCAGATGATTTGTCTCACCTGCTGGACAGCCTGCAGGCACTTCATGAAGGAACAAGTAGTGACTTCCATTACTTCTACTTCCTTCAGTCTTGGGAGGATTGGGGAAGGTCTGCCAAACTTAAATTCAAACGGGGTCGTGCTTTTCACATAGGGAGTGCATCGGACTCGAAGTAGGGCAAAAGGTAAAGAAAGGATCAATCCAGTTCTCGCCAGTTTCTAAATGCAACTTAACTAACAATTCCTTTAGGGTTCTGTTTATTCTTTCTACTTGCCTTGAACTTTGGGGCATATAAGCCCAGTAGAGCTTCCAGTTAATATTTAGAAGCATTGCTAATACTTTAGTAATTTGAGCAATGAATACTGGGCCATTGTTGGACCCCAAGGTGGTGGGAAGCCAAATCTAGGGACAATTTTAGTTACTAATAATTTACACCCAGTGGCAGAAGTGTCCTTCTTCGTTGGGAAGGCTCCCACCCATCCAAAATAGGTGTCCACTAGCACCAGCAAATACCCGTAGCCATACTTTCTAAGTTTGATATCCATAAAGTCCACCTCCCAGAATTCTCCAGGAGTACTACCTCGAGCTTGTGGTTGGGGTTGCTCCTTTTCTTTTCTAGGGATGTTTCCCCGAGCGAGCACAGTGCAAGCAACAGTGGTGTCATCTGCCACCCAGTGTCCAAGCCTGGGTATGTAAAAGTACCTGAGGAGCAACTGAGACCATTTAGAGGATCCTGAGTGCATACCTTCACGTAGTCCTTGAATCAGATCTCTCCCAGAGCTTCTGGCATGAATCTTCTTCCATCAGGATGGAGCAGCCACCTGGATGCTCCGAGTTTCTTTGGCAGCCCAGCTCTTGGCTTACCTTTAGATCATTTTCCGAGTATGTAGGTTGTGGCAGTAACACTTGGGATGGCATGGTCATGGCCATTACCTTGGGGATTTGTGGTATAATCCTGGCATTCGAGATCCACCGGTCCAGGGGACTTGTTAGGAGGGGCTCAACCATAGGTCCCCCTACCCCAGCAATATCCTGCCCCAGTGTAAGCTTCCTAGCTTCTATAACTAGGATGGCCGTGGCAGCCTCAGCTCGCATGCAGCTCGGCCATCCTGCAGTTACAGAGTCTAGTGTGATTGAAAGATCGGCCACAGGTCTCTTTCATGGCTGCAAGTTCTGAGTTAGCATTCCTTTTGCTGTGCCCCTGGCCTCATAGACAATTGGAAGGGATTTTCTATGTCTGGAAGGGGAAGAGAGGGTGCCCATATGAACGACGTTTTTAAGGATTCAAACGCTTGCTGTTCTACTTCAGTCCATTGAAGTTTTTTCCTTTCCCCAGTACTTGCATATAGGAGTTTGGCTAATCCCTCAAATCCCAAATTCCACAATGGACAGTACCCCACAAATCCTAGAAACTCTCACACCTGCCTCTTAGTCTCAGGGACTGGGATTTTGAGGATCACCTCAGTGCGGCTGGGGGACAAGGTCTGTTTTCCCTCCTCCAGTTGGTAGCCTAGGTATACAGCTTTATTGACACACAGTTGAGCCTCTCTTGCAGATTCCCTGGACCCCAATTGGCCAAGGACTATTAACAGGTCCTCGGTAGCACTTGGGCATTCCTCCAGGGTTTCGGAGGCCAGGAGGAGGTTATCTTCATACTGGAGCAAGGGGGTTTGGGGGTGTTCCTCCTTGTATTCCTGTAAGTCTTCATTGGGTTGACGTACAGAGGACAAGGGTATGGAGAACAAAGCATCCTTTAAGTCCAAAACAGTATAACAAATTCAGTTTGATGGGATAGTACTCAGGAGGGTCTCGGAGTTTGGTACCGTGGAGTGGACAGTTTCTACCCTCGCATTTACCTCTCCGAGATCCTGCACCATTTGGAAGTCCTCAGTTCCCGGTTTCGGCATGGGCAGCAGGGGAGCGTTCCATGTGGACTTGCAGGGCACCAAAATGCCTGTCCTCTTTAGTCTGCATATGTGAACAGCAATACCCACCTGTGCTTTCCAGGGAGTAGGGTTTTGCTTGACACTCACCAGTGTGGCTGAGCTCAGAAGTTGTACGACCGCAGGCACCTGATGTTCAGCAAGGTCTGGCAGGTTGTTCTCTGCCCAAACAAAAGGAATATCTTTTAGCCATTTATCAAGAAGTTCCTTTGAGGAGGTTTCTTCTGCTCTTTGATAAAACACATATCCCTCTGGCAGTGGAGCGGTGAGCAAAACCTTTGCCTTTTCAAGTTCAAGGGTTAAGGTGGTTGCAGCAGATGAGAAAGTAATCATGGCCACCATTTATCGTAATAAATCCCGACCAATTAGGGGAAAGGGGCCCTGAGGCATTACCAGGAAGGAGTGTGGAACTGTCTCTTGTGCTAAATCTGTTATTCTGGCCGTTGTCCATGGGTATGCTTGGGTCTGCCATGTGGCACCTGTAATTAAAATCTTTCCTTTTGACAATGCACCTGTAGTCTTTTCCAAAACCAAGAAGGTGGCCCCTGTGTCCACCAAGAAATTTACTGGCTGGCCCCCTTTTTGGAGTGTTAGCGTGGGATCCTGGAGGCCAAGTGAAACAGCCCTGACACCTTCATTCAGCTTCTTCAAGCATTATTGTCTCTTGCTTGGGTCTTTCTAGGTGTGAATGAGGCCCGTCCTCTCTAGTGGAGGGTCGTGCACCTCTCCTGGCGTTTTCAAGGGACTGATGTTTCCAATGTCCTTCTTTCCTGCAGTAGGCACATTGATCCTTCTTCGGGGCTTGGTGGTGCCCACAGGTTAGTCTCTCCGTGAGTGGGCCATGCTCTCCTTTTCCTGAGCCTCTGGGGTCTCTCATGGCAATTACTAGTATTTTAGCTAGTTTCTTTGTCTCTGTTGTTATACACTCAATGAGCCACTTCTACCAAATCACTAGGATTTTTCCCTTCAAACCCTTCCCACTTCTTTTTCATGTCTGAGGCAGACTGACTGAATAATACAGGCAATACTTACTTCCCTCCTGTTCTCAGGGGGCTTTCAGGTCAATAGGGGTATAAAGCCCGTAGGCGTCCATCAGCCACTCTAAAAAGGCAGGCGGACATTCTCTTGTAGGAGCCTGAGAATTCTCACTGACCTTAGATAAATTTATAGGCTTCCTAGTGGTTAAGCGGAGGCCCTGCAAGAGCAACTGGTGATATCTGCTTAAGCCCTCTGGGCCTTGCTAGGAGTTTGGATCCCACATTGGTTGTGCAGTGGGGAAAAAAATTTCTCTCAAGTGGGGAGTGCCCGCTGGCTGACCATTAGGTCCATTGACTGCCTTCTGGGCCTCTCTGGAAGGGGTCCCATTCCTCTGATATGAACAGCACCTGGAGAAGTTGCAGGAAATCACCTCAGGTGGGCTGATGAGTATGGAAAACCATATCTAGCAAAGAAATCAGACCTTATGGTTTGTCAGAAAAAAGGGGTTTTGTTGGTTCCAATTATACAAACCCCTGGAACAAAAGGGAACATATACTGAAAAAGGGATTCGGGAGTCTTCCCAGGTTTGGGGGCTGCTTGCCTTAAGGGGAGAATGGCTGCTGCTGAGTGATCTTTCTCTGGGGGTTGTTAAGACATGCCTGCCCTAGTGTATTTGTTGTGGGGTGGGGGGGCTCAAAAAGAGGCTGTGAGTATTCCTCTCTCCGGCCCCTTGGGAACCTGATAGGGTGGCAGCGGCACCAAGGGTCGGAAGCCAGCTCTCCTGCTCCCAGAGTCCTCTTGCAAAATGGGATAAATCAGACAGGTAGGGAAAGGGGGAAGGGAGGGGGGAGGGACAGGGACAGCCTCCACCTTGGTGGTTTTAGGAACTTGGACAGGTTGTTTTTCCGGTCCTGCCATGTTTACTGAAATCTTGGAAACAAGAACTCTTTATGTTGGGGGAGGAAGTAAGTCTTTTATATATGTTGGCTTCTTAGTGGCAATGTCAATCCACACATGAATTTAAGGGATCAGATCAGGATGTCCTGGTTCCCCTTTCTAAGCAGGCTCCGACAGTGGCACTCGGATCTCGGTGCACCTCGAAATGTTGTAGCTACTGTCCATTCCCAGAAAGAAAGCATCTCCGACCACCGGCAAGTTCAACAGAAAAAGTTTTATTTTCTGCACAGGGTCTGTCAGCCCTCTTGAGAGGAGACTGAGCAGCCCCCAGTTGAATTTTCCAAAGGTTTTTATACTTGTGCAATGTGCAGGTGTGCAAGCAGGCAGAGTAGAGAAGTGGGGTGTTGCGGTTAGCCATTCTTAGTTGAACAAAAACTGCTCTTGTTCTCAAAAGCCTTCTGAACATCCATTTCCTTTGGGACATTCCCTTGGGCTACGTCTGCACGGCCTACCACCCCAATATCAGCTAGTTCATTGACAGTTCATAGCTACTTTATTTACCTTTCATGGTGGCTTCTGTCAGTTCAGAATGGCTTCACCATTATCAAGGCTCTTTATGGTTTTCCCAGAGAACCTACATAGCCGCCATGGGGAAACAGGGCCTATGACCCTGGCCAAAATGGTGCCCACCAGTCCAAACACGTGGAAGGGCACTGCCTCGGGAGCTGGTTGATTTAGGCCTGGGAGATAGCCCTGCCTTGTCCCGGCAGCCAAATGTTTCCCTTTTACCCTCCGTTCCCTTTGCCTTTCTCCTGGTTTTTAAAACAAGCTGCTTGAGCCCTATAACACTGAGCAGGACTTTTTTGTAACATTTAATTAAAATGTATCTGGCACCAAAATTATATATTATAAATATGACAATTTGGTTATATTTTTGAAAATTTGTACTTTTAAAATATACTTTGGTTGTCATATATATTGATAACAATGAAAGTAAAGAATAAAAACAAAAAAATATTATTTCCTGCATTGAAAACTTCAGGTGTTCTAGGGTTAGTGTTCTACCAGTGTAGGTTTGTTCCTTGTTACTGGCTGGTTTTCCGTTGCTCAGTCTTAAGACAAAGGCCTTCGGAAGCCTAGCCTGGGTAACCCTTACTTTTAGGCTTTCAGTGGTGTTTCTTCACGCACTTTTGGGGACAGCTCTTAATATAGCTCAGCTGCCATGATGTTCCAGCCAGAAATTCCAATTTTCCTAAAGGTTCCCTGAGCTGCCAGATGCCCCTTCCCTTCAGAGATTTGAGAGTCTGCTCCTGCCAGCAGGCATCTTGGAAGGCTGTGGGGCCATCCCAAGCAGTGGTCCTCCTAGCTTATTGTCTAGAAAATGGTTGGACCTAAAGTCGCCCACAGTGACTGCTCTTTGACCCTTTGTCTATGGTGGGGGCACCTGTCAGAGGCATCAGTTTAATAGCACACCAGGGGTCTGCTCTGAAGCGGGGTTATTGACCTTGAGGCAGCAAGCTCTAAATAGCCTTGTTTTGTGCTTTCCAGATGGGACTTAGCAGCTTCATACTCAGGAATTGCCCCCTTGCATGAATCCTGTCCAATTGGGATAGAGTTGACACAGAGGCTAGACAAACAAAAGCTGATACACTATGCAACTTTATTTGAGAAAGGAGAATGGTGGCCAGAGAATGGCACACTTTTCCTTCCAACCCTGATTCACCTGGAACAGTTCTGTAGAGTGATGGGAAATGGGTGGAGATGCCAGAAGTTAGAGCATTTCTCCTTTTGAGGAGCAGTAGAGACCTTCATCCCCAGTGCACACAGGAACCCCTAAGGCAGGCGTCCTCAAACTGTGGCCCGTGGGGCACATGTGGCCTGACGACATTTATTCCACCCTCAGGGTGTTTTTGCTGCCTCTGCCTGTCCTGCTTAGCAGCCGGCTCGTGCAGTGTGCATAGGAACTTGTTCATAGGTTTTTAAAAAACTATAGTCTGACCCTCCAATGATCTGAGGGACAGAACTGGCCCCCTAGGTAAACAGTTTGAGGACCCCTGCCCTAAGGGATCCTGGACTTAGGGGTTACTATTCTCGCAGCCCTGACACACCCCTGATCATTCTACCCATAGTAGAGGCACCAGGGAAATTTGGTCCCTGGGTAATTTACCAGCCTTTTATTCAAATTGAAGCCAAGAAAATTAAAAATGACTTAGGCAGTTACTCTACTTTTGATTACTGTTGACTCCCCCTGTAGTACCCCAATATTACCATTTAACTCTATAACGCTGAGCATATTTCCATAACATATAACGAAATGTATATATTAATAGATAGATAGATAAACAGACAGATAAATAGATAGATAACTTTGAAAATAAAGAATAAAAACAAAAACATTTCCCCCAAATTGAAAATTGAGCCATTATACGGTTAAAAAAGGATGGGTCTTATCAGCAGGTGTAAGACCTTAGGATCATAAATGAAGCAGTGATCCCACTGCACCTAGTAGTGCCCAAACCCTGTGCCCTCCTAGGGAAATTGTGAATGCTTTAATCCCCGTTCCTGTACTTAGAGTGAACAAACACATGCCTGATAATCCTAAGTATACTTATTTTTTGTGACACTCACCTAACTTGAAGGGAACTACCTCCTCCGAATCTTAGACTTGTCTCACTTAAACTCTTCAACCTTTTGTCTTTTTGTTTGTTTTTCCAGAAGTTCTCAGGTTACCAAGGCCTCCAAACCAAGTGTGCCAGCTGCAGGACCACGATTTCCTGAACAACCTCAACTTTATCCATCCTGGGACCTGAGTGGACAATCCCTTCTGAGCCCCATTTGCCCCTTTTGCAGCAGGAAGTACTTAGAGATGTCGTCGCCCAGTACCCCAAAGATTTGGGTCCATACCTCTTCAGGGGGCAAATGTTAGGTAGCTATCCTAGGGACTGGGGTGTCCATTATGCATGCCCAGAGGGCCAAGGTAGCAGCCCAAGAAGGAGTGGCACACTGTGCGTGCTCAGAGGTTCAGGTTTCCGGCCAGGAAGAGGAGGTACACCTGGGTGAGTGCTGCAACTTGATTGACCCACCAATGCCATGTAAATTAAATTCAGCTGCTGGGGTTGACCAGGGTTGCCCACCATGCCTCCCTAATGCTCATAAAACCCACTTGGATGACAATCAGGCTTCTACATGCATTCTTTCTCACACAGAGCAGAGGACCGAGGTCTGTCTGTCCCCAGAGAGATCTGACAAACCCAGGAAGGCTCTTTGGAGGCAGCAGAACTGGACATGAATGGCTGGTGGATACTGTTCAGATGCAGGACTTTCTACTTAGAAGGGTCTAATCCAGCCTGAGATGATCCTTGAATGAGTCCTCTGCCCAGATCTTTTTTTTTTAACGTTTTATTAGGGGCTCATACAACACTAAACACATTCTATGCATACATCAGTTGTGTAAAGCACATTTGTACATTCATTTCCCTCATTCTCAAAATATCCACTCTCCACCCAAGCCCATGGCCTCAGCTCCTCATTCCCATCCCCACCCCCCATGTGCGCTACCCCTCGCTCATCAATCCTTGGTAATTTACTAATTTTTGTCATATCTTGCACTGTCTGATATCCCCCTTCACCCACTTTTCTGTTGAAGTAAAATGTACATCCTTGTAATCAGTTCCCCGTTTCCAAACTGCCCTCCCGCTTACCCTCTCAGTGTCTTCACTCATAATACTGGTCCTAAAGGACTCATCCACCCTGGATTCCCTGTGTTTCCAGTTGCTATCTGTACCAGTGTACATTCTCTGGTCTAGCCAGATTTGTAAGGTAGAATTGGGGTCATGATAATGGGGGGAGAGAAAGCATTTAGCAACTGGAGGAAAGTTGTGTTTCATCATTGCTATCTCGTACCTAGTCTTGGCTCATCTCCTCTCTGAGACCCTTCTGTAAGGTATTGTCCAGTGGTCTGGAAATGGGCTTTGGGTCTCTACCAAGCACTCTTCTCATTCCCAATAAGATGTTTTTGTTCTGATGATGCCTGACACCTGATCCCTTCGAAACCTCGTGATCTCATAGGCTGGTGTGATTATTCCATGTGGGCTTTGTTGCTTCTGAGCTAGGTGGCCGCTTGTTTACATTCAAGCTTTTAAGACCTCAGACGCTATATCTTTTGACAGCTGGGCACCATCAGCTTTGTCTTCAGTGTACCTGTGGGGAAGGTGAGCACCATAGAATGCCAGTTTAATAGAACAAAGTATTCTTGCAATGAGGGAGTATTTGAGTGGAGGCCCAGAGTCCATCTGCTACCTTAATACGAAACCTATAAATATATGGACGTAGGTATATTTCCCCATGCTCATATATGAATATATTTACATATGGACATACTTTTTTAAAGACCTCTATAACAGGCCCTTGCTTCCTCGCTTGCTCTTCTATTTCCCTTTCATTTTCCTCTTGTGCCCACTGCTATGCTCAGTCTTCCTTTGGGTTTCAGTAATTCTTCTTGGTTCCATTACCCTTGATCCCACCCTACCAGGCCTCCTACATCTACCTCACCACGGATATGCATGACTTCCTGTTCTCTTGTTTCTGGGTTTCTTAACACCGCTTCCTTTACGCCCACCTCCCTCTTTCCCATGCCCCACACCCCAGAAGTGTTGGTCCTGGGTTTTGTCCTTCAGATTAGACATCCAGCCTATCTAATTTAGACAGACCAGAAAAGGTAATAACATGCACAAAACCAAGACAAGCAACCCAAAAAAAGCAAGACAACAAAAATCCAATGACACTAAAAGAAAACAAAACTAACCAAGAAAGAAAAGCTCATAGTTAGTACAAGGACTGTGTGGTGAACTTTAGGAGTGTTTTCCAGTCCAGTCTGTTGGGGCACCGAGCCCTGACCACAAAGTCCACCTTTGGCATTC